>NC_043716.1:44261843-44329219 GCF_006229205.1 Suricata suricatta
CGGCTCCGGGGGGGCGGTGCGGGCCGGCGGGCAGGCAGAGGACGGGGCTGGGGCGCCGCAACTACAGCGGCGCGGCGGCGGGACTTCAGCCGACGTAGAGCTGACTAGGCGATGGCAGCACCCCCATGCCCTGCCCTATAAGCACCGGGTGCCGGCGCTTCTTCCGGTCGAGGCGGGAACGGAGGCGGGACCGGCCGGGGGGCGGACCCAAAACTGGGAGGAGGCCGGGCCCGAAGGCGGGCCAGGGGCGGGGCAGTACTGGAGGGGCGGGTTCGGGGGCGGGGCTAGCCTCCTGATGTCTAGGCGTCACGCAGCCAAGGCTGCTGCGGGGAGGGACCCCGCCTGGGTGTCAGGCGTCTAGGAACGCTGAGCGATCGAGGCAGGGAGCTTTTTCGAGGGCTCAGGAGGCCCGCAATCCCGGCACGCAGGTGTATCCCTTCCCTAGGCCGTCCCACCAACCCCGCCGAGGGACCCGCTTTCTGAGACTCGACCAGGGGAAAGGCCAGGAGACAGGTGGTGCCGGGTGTCCAGAGTCCCCGCTTCATCTGTCGGTCGTGATGGAATCATGAACGACCTCCGGAGCCAGGGTCAGCAGCTGGCAGGGATGCCAGCAAACACAGCACTTCTGCCATACGCATACAAGCTCTAGGGTCCTCTAGCTGTGCCTCGGCTAGTCGGCTAGTCGGAAGGCTCCTTTCTTCCCTTTAGCAATTTCCCTCAAGTCACTTTGCACAGCATCAGTTCCCTTTGGAATAAACTACAGGCAAGTCACTCACCAAAAATTATAAGCAAAGAAGGAAATCATTTCAGCAGCTTGTGTCTTGTGTTTATGTGGCATTTAGTAGATGTGACCTCGTGAAGCTAGATATGACGTGTCACAACTCATTGGAGAGAGTCAGTGTGTTGAGGACTCACACAAGATCTACTGGAGAATTATAGACTATTAACCTGAATTTGGTCACTGGGTTCCATGCTGCTCTCCACTTGGAGAAGCAGGACATATTGTTTGTAACAATATAAACTAAGATTCAAAGCACATTTACATATCCTTGGAGAAAAAGACAAGGGGATAGCAACTTCTCTAATTTTTCCTAACTTGCTCGTAGATTTTTCAGGGTTTGGGGGAGAGGAGTAAGCAATGCTAGAGAAAACAGCAAAGGAGTAGCAGAGGTTGACCAAGTGTCTGGTCTGTGTGCACTCTGGCTCAGTCCTATCCAAGTATAAGACAAAAGTGCTCAGAGGAAGCTTAAATCCCATAAGCAGAGTTTTCTATCCCCAGCCCCCAATGCTTGGATCGAAGTTAAGAGACTAATCTCTACCGATGCTGGAGAATCCACCACGGGTTTAAGAACGGGATGAATCTTAGCAACTGGGAAGTGGTAGACGCATTTTGAAAAGAGTTATTGACATGTTTCAATGCAGAGGTTTGGGACAGGCTTTGAGATGCGTAGAAGCAGAGGCTCTGTCAGTCCCAAGCCGCACAGCCAGGTGTCGGGGAGGAGCTGGCGGCACAGAAACTGGAAGGAGCTCTTTAATGATTACCTGTCCAGCTTGCCAGCTGACAACTAGATCTGTAAGACCACATGTTTGAGTTAAAAGAGAAGTCTGACTAGAAAATGTTACTTTCACATCCCTTCTCTGGTGCTTTTTCTAAAACAGAATAAGTCTAGGAGGGGAACTTTCTGCGCTGGAACTCAGGCAGCCCTTTGACAATTCAAAATGTCACTGTGACCCTGTAAGCATAGTGGATGAAACACAAAGGGGAATCTGACTCATCTGACTCAAAAATCAGTTTTAAAGAGCCAATGAATTAAAAAAAAAAGTTCCAAAAATTCCAGGCCAGGTTGGTATATTTTGTATCTTGTATTCAGTTGGAGCAAATCCTCAATCTTTAACTGCACTTTTATAGGTTTCAGAATTTTTTTTTTAACTTTTATACTTATTTATTTTTTGAGAGATAGAGTGAGACAGAGCATGAGTGGGGAGGGTCAGAGAGAGAAGGAGACACAAAAACTGAAGCAGGCTCCAGGCTCTGAGCAAGCATTCAGCACAGAGCCCGACGCGGGGCTCAAACCCACCAACGGTGAGATCATGACCTGAGCCAAAGTCAGACGCTTAATCTACTGAGCCACCCAGGCGCCCCTAGGTTTCAGAATTTCTTATCTAACAGTTAGATTGTTCTTACACTTAATCAGTTCCCATGTTTTATGCGCTTCTCTCCTTGATTGGCAACTCAGACTGATAAGCCCTGGTTTTATTCATGGCAGCATTGCCCATAGCCTTGCTCCACAGTCAGGTACTGTTTTAACAGCTTTTTGCTTGTGATAAAGCAAAAGCTGGCATCACTAATAAATATGAATAAAAATGGAAATATTTTGTAGGGTGCTTTTGAAGTGGAACTGCCCACATTAAACAAACCTGAAAATGGGCGGAGAAGGACAGATACCATATGTTTGCACTCATAGGTCTAACAGGAGAACAGAAGAAACCTAATGGAGGACCAGGGGGAGGGGAAGGGGGGAAAGAGAGTTGGGGAGAGGGGGACGCAAAACCTGAGAGACTATTGAACCGAGGGTTGAAGGGGGAGGGGGGAAAAGAGGTGGTGGTGACGGAGGAGAGCACTTGTGGGGAAGAGCACTGAGAGTTATATGGAAACCAGTTTGACAATAAACTATTTAAAAAAAATAAATTAGAGATAATGTTTACATATTTAAAAAAAACCCTGAAAATGGACAGTAGATGACTTTTCTGGAAGTTTCATTAAATAGCGTCCACTAAACAAGGCAAAGGTCATGGTCTTTGTGTAAAGATAAGCTCTCTTTTTCCACGAAGGAAAGAAAAATATGTGTATCAGATTCGACAAGGACAGCAGCAGGACCTGAATGTGTCTGAGGAGGTGGCGGCTGGGAGAAGATGAGTTCACAGAATCTTATTTTCACTTCTCTCTAGAGCAGTGGCTCCCAAACTTGGAGAGCACTTATTAGTATTTATTATTTAAGTGTACTTATTTATTTTGAGAGAGAGAGAGAGAGAGAGAGAGAGAGAAAGTACAAGTCAGGGAGGGGCAGAGAAAAGGGAGAGAGAGAGAATCCCAAGCAGGCTCTGCACAGAGCTAGGCGTGGGGCTCGAACCTACAAGCGGCAAGATCATGACCTGGGCTGAAGCCAGATGCTTACCTGACTGAGCCACCAAGGCGCACCCCCAAAACTTGGAGAGCTTTAAAAAAAAGACTTCCACCTCCATTTCGTGCCCTCCTCCTCTACTGATTCAGCATCTCCAGGGGTGGACTCCAGGCCTGTGTGTTTTCCAGCTTCCACAGGTGACTGAGGGCAGCCAAGATCCTGGGCACCAGCTCACTCACAATGTCCGGTGTTAATTCCTGTGGCTGCTAATCCCTTTTGTTTATTTTAGCAAATGTCGCCCTCTGGTGGAACAAATTATGACTCAGCCTTTAAAGAGTTTGTGCCTGTTTTATTTCTGTTTAAAACCCTTCAAAATTTCATTTAAAAATGACTATGAGGGGCGCCTGAGTGGCTCATACGGTTAAGCGTCCGACTTCAGCTCAGGTCATGAGCTTATGGTCTGTGAGTTCGAATCCCACGTCAGGCTCTGTGCTGACAGCACTGAGCCTTCTTGGGACTCTCTCCCTCTCTCTCTGCTCCTTGCTCACATACACGTGAGCACACTCTCTCTCAAAATAAATAAACATTAAAATATATATATACTTAGGGACACCTGGTGGCTCAGTTGGTTGAGCGTCCAACCTTCAGCTCAGGTCATGATCTCCTGTTTGTGGGTTCCAACTCCATGTCAGGCTCTGTGCTGACAGCTCAGAACCTGGAGCCTGCTTCAGATTCTGTGTCTCCTTCTCTCTCTCTCTGCCCCTTCTCCACTCATGCTCTCTCTCAAAAATTAATAAACATTAAAAATGTTTATAATATGTTTATATTATATTTATATATTTACACATTAATATTTATAATTAATATTTATAAATGCATACATATCTATTAGCTGTTTGTAATTGTTGGGAAATGTGCAAGTACATGCTTTATGGGATCATCTCATGTGATCTGCATGGCAGTTACAGAGGTAGGTGTTGTTTGCCCTATTTTACAGATGACACACCGACATTTTAAAAGGTTAACAGTCTGGTGGGGTAACAGACAGCCAGCGAGAGGCACAACGTGGATTAGAACCCAACTACTTACATGACTTTGGAGTTTGTATCCTCACCCCCAGATGCTATAATGCCGTACACCATTAGCTGCTTGTTATTGTTGCTCCTCCCACAGCAGTAGGACAAGCGACCATTATGTGACCTGTAAACATACCCAGTAGCCGGATTGGCGGTTCCCTGGAGTACTGATAACAACCAGAAGTTTGTACAAATATGTGGTGATCAGGGGCATTGCCTCAAATAGCATGTAAGGCTCCTGGTCTCATGCCGGGGCGGGGGGTGCAGAAGAACGTAAGTAAAAGAGGAGCCATCTGGGAGAGAATAGTGAACTTCCTCTTGGGAGTTCTGCCCTGTGAGATAATTCAGTCTAATCTTGACTGATTATTTGTTCACTTGCCTGGGAGCTGTTGTGTTTCACACCCAGTTGTGCCAAGTCTGCACGCCACCGTGGTGAAGAGTCTGTAGTGTCACTGTTTATCATATATTAATGTTCTCACAGAGCCAACATGGCGCCAGTGTGGAAATGACTGTCCTCTCAAAATACCTCCACTTTTTCACTGGCCAGTCCCTCCTAATCCCCTGGGGTCTGGCTTGTTTCCATAGAACTCTCTGGAAACTTCTTTCAGGCAGCTCATAAACATTCTTCCTCTTGTAAAATCCCAGGGGCCATACTTCATCTTGTTTTTCCTGGACCTCCCTTCAGGTAGGTTAACAGTTCTTTCTTCTGAACTTTTCCCCCTCTGGATATTCCCATTTTCTGGCTCTTTTCCTTCCTTCCAGACTATGTTTCTCAAAGCTTAATGTGTAAACCTTACCTCCTCTCTCTCCTTTCCCTCTAGAACTCACATAAAAAAACAGATTTTTTTTCTTATTTTGTTTTTTTTTTAAGTAGGCTCCACAGAGCCCAATATGGAGCTTGTCCTCATGACCCTGAAATCAAGACCTGAACTGAAATCAAGAGTCAGACACTTAACTAACTGAACCACCCAGGGGCCCGGACATAACCAGATTTTAGGGCAGAAGGCAACGTTAGTTATAATTTAGTCAGCTTCATTTTGAAGATAACTCCATCTTTGATTTCTACATGGATGATTATTACTCATTCTTTTTTTAAAATTTTAAATGTTTATTTATGAGAGAGAAAGATAGAGAGGCGGGGGGACAAACAGAGACAGAGAAGGACACACAGAATCCGTAGCAGGCTCCAGGCTCTGTGCTGTCAAGCCCAGAGCCCGATGTGGGGCTTGAACCCACAAACTGTGATATCATGACCTGAGCTGAAGTTGCATGCTTAACAAATTGAGCCACCCGGGTGCCCCTCATTTATTCATTCTTTTAATAAATATCGCCAAGGGCTTCTGAGTACAAAGGATTGGTACCATGAGGGAATCCGACAGTCTGCAAGTTGGTGAAAGTGTTATGACCTGCACAGAAATAATCACCATGCAAGGCTAATGGTGAAAAGTTCGAGGAGGCAGGAATAAACTCAGAAACAGCTCTAATGTTTTTAAAATTTTTTTATAGTTTATTTATTTTTGAGACAGAGCATGAATGGGGGAGGGGCAGAGAGAAGGGGAGACACAGAATCTGAAGCAGGCTCCAGGCTCCGAGCTGTCAGCACAGAGCCTGATGTGGGGCTTGAACCCACGAACCGCGAGATCATGACCTGAGCTGAAGTCGGATGCTTAACCAACTGAGCCATCCAGGTGCCCCCAAAACTATAATGTTTAAGAGAGAGATGGATCAGGTGAAAGAAACGGGGTGGGATGGATAGAGCAGGGCGGGGTGGGCTTCATGGAAGAAGTGGTTTCTGTGCTGGGTCTTTTCAGATATGGGGGGGGCGGGTAAGCGGAGAGCCTGAACAAAGGCCTGAGGAAAGGGTGACCCTGTGTGGCATCGTGGTAGCCTACACTGACTCATCAGTGAGCTGGTGCTTGGCTCCCCACAGGGGAGCAGTGGGAGATGAGGTTGGGATGGCAGGCAGGAGGGGCCGGAGGGCTGCTAGAGTCAGGCTGGGCTTTTCTAGTAGGCAGTGGAGTGAGACAGGACTGAATCTGAGCTTCAAGGTAAAAGACAGGCATTTGAGAGACTGCTAGGACGTCGTTAACAAGGGTCACTTTGGTCTTAATCTAGAGCAAGAAAAGGAAGAGAAGAACAAGATGGATCAAGAGACTGCGCTAGGGCAGAATGTAAAGCGTTTGACCGCTGCAGTTACATCCACAAGATAGAGAAGCAGGAATTCAACAATAGTTTGTCAAATATCTGTCACGTTCAAGGGGCTCTTCTCACTGCTGCAACCTCAGAGGGAGCAAACAAACAAGAATTGGGGCCAGCCCCTGTCCAGACAAGAGGGGCAGATATGCCAGGTTACATGGACAGACCTGGTGACTGTCTCCTAGTGGGCACCCACCAGGCTGGGCCAATCCTATCACTCTACTCTGGCAGCTAATTTTCAAAGATGGCCCCCAAAATACTCCCCCCGACCAACCTCCATATGCATATGTGCTCTTCATGTCCAAAGATAGAGCTATTTTGGGGTTGGCTCAGTCAGTAGAGCATGTGACTCTTGATCTCAGGGTTGTGAGTTCGAGCCTCATGTTAGATGTAGAGATTACTTAAAAATAAAATCTTAGGGCCTCTGGGGGCTCGGTCATTAAGCAGCTGACTTTGGCTCAGGTCATGATCTCACAGTTTGTGAGTTTGAGTCCCACATCAGGTGAGTTCGAGCCCTGCTTCAGGTAAAACACGAGCCTCACTTAGGATGTGCCCTGCTTCTCTCTCTCTCTCTCTCTCCCTTTTTCTTTCTGTGCCTCATGGGATTCTCTGCCCTTCGTTCACGTGTGCCCTCCCCAATAAAATAAAATAAAATCTTAAAAAATAAGCATAATTTTTTAATTAATTAAGAGCTATTTCTCCTCCTTTGAATCTAGACTGGTTTTATGACTGGTTTTGACCAGAAGTGACATTCAGGGACTTCCCATCCCAGTTAACTGGCAGCTTCCATTTCCTTCCTCTTAGAATACTTACTTTGGGGATACTCCTTCTGGGAACCTAGTTGCTATGTTTGGAGAAGTTCAAGTCACTCTCGGGGCACACGGAGGAGAATGGAGTTGCTCTAAGTAACATCTCCAGCTGAGCTCCCAGCAGCCTCGGCACCGGCTGTGAGCCATCTAGGTGAGCCACCTTGGATGTTCCAAGCCAGTCAGCTATTTAGCATTGGGGTTCATCCCTCAAAACCAATAAACTCTGATGAAAATGCTGGCTCAGTATTTCTAGGAGACTAAATCAACATTGAGTCTGACTGTACGTGGTCCATGGCCAACCTTCAGTAAAGCAGAGTTTTCTTTCTCCTCTTCTCTTCCCTGCGTACCCCTGCACTTGGAGGAAGACTGTGGTTGAAGGAGGTCAAAAGAGGGCTACGAAGTGCATAACACGTTGGGGTTTTCTTTTTACCTTCAACCACACTGTAGGCTCCTTGAAGACAGGGGCTGTTTTCTTCACATGCGTGTTGCCCGTGCCCAGAACAGGCTCAAGCATGGAAGGGGGACCTAAAGTGTTTGTTGATAGAGCAAGTGAAGGAGAGGCCACATTTTCTGAGACCAGAGAGAAGGGTGTGACGTTATGTGGAGGTGGAGAGGAGGGGAGTTGGGGGAAATCACATAGGATGATCTGGGTTGCTTTTAGCTTCCACACATCACCTCTCTCCACCTGTCCACACCCACAGCAGCCGCATACGCAAGTCACCATGCTGGCTGGACGCCTGGTGTGGACAGTGTTCTCTGTCTTCTCGTTCAACACCCATGTGCTGGTGTGTTTCTTACTTTCCAGGAGCCCTGTCCACACTCACTTTAGGTCCCTCCAGACTTAGTGCCCTTCTTGACTCTCCTCCTGGGGCCTCAGGTCTCAGCTGTTCTGTACAACTTCTGGGTCCATCTACCTTTCTGGGTTAGGACTCCCCACCAGCCCTCCGGCTCTTGGTCCCTTAGTTCACTGGGTGGTTCATAGTATGGGAGGTGAGGTATGGAGGTATAAATGTTGGATGAACTCAATCTTCTCAGATAACAGGAAATGGTTTTGACTAAAACAAAGGGTGGCCCTTAGGAGGTTGCATGGTATAGTGATTGAAGAGTATAAGCTTTGAAATAATATTATTAGTTCAAATCCCAGCTCTGCTTAGCCATCTATTAATTGTGCAAATGTAAACAAATTACTCAATCTCTCTGAGCTCTGGTTAGGATTGTTCTGGGAATTAGAGCTGAAAACCAGAAATAGCATTCCCTACCTTTCAGGACTGTCCCAAGAATTAGCTAAAATATGTCAAGTGCCTCACCTGCGGGAGGCACGACATTATTAGTAGCACATGTTATTCTTAGGGGGAGATAAATCTGGACTGTGGAATGTCACAAGGAGTTTGAACTCCACCAGACTGTTGCTCTCTTGCTTAAAACCCATCAATGATAAATTGCATTTTGTCAAAATTAAAAATGCTTCCTCTTTGAAAGATACTGATGGGAAAATAAAAACGTAAATACTCACAATACGCATATGTGAAAAAGGATTGAAAGAACTCATATAACTCATTAATAAGAAAACACTTTTTAAAGTGGGCAAAAGATCTGAACACTTTACAGAAAGATATAGCAATGGCCATATAAGAAGACTGTCAACATCTTTGGTCATCAGAAGAATGTAAATTAACACCACAATGAGTTATCACCACATGCCTACTAAAATGGCTAACATTAGAAAGAGTCCCAATATCAAGGGCTGACTAGGATTTGAAATAGCTAGAAGTCTCATACATTGCTGGTGGGAGTGTACAATGGTACAACCACTTTGGAAACATAGATTTTTAAGTTTATTTATTTATTTTGAGAGGGAGTGCACATGTGCACTTGGGGAAGGGACAGTGCAAGAAGGAGAGAGAGAATCCCAAGCAGGCTCCATGCTGTTAGCACAGAGCCTGACACTGGGCCTGATCCCAGGAACTGCGAGGTAGTGACCTGAGCTGAAATCAAGAGTTGGATGCTTAACTGACTGAGCCACCCAGGTGCCCCTTGTGTTTCTTATAAGGTTAAAGATATATGCTTACTAGATGATCTAGTAATTCCACTCCTAAAAGTTCACTCCTAAAAGAAATGCCAACAAATGTCCATAACAAGACTTCTACACTGGTGTTCATAACAGCTTTATTTATAATAGCCCCACACTGGAAACAACCCAAATCCCGTAAACATGTGAATGGAAAAACAGCCTGGAATATTCATCCAATGAAATCCTACTGAGCAACAAAAAGGAATGGATTACTGATACAATATTAGTAACAGTATTTGAGTATGAACCTCAAAAACATTAGGTTAAATGACAGAAGCCAGATACAAAAGATCACAAACTGAATCCATTGACAAGAACACCAACGGGGCGCCTGGGTGGCTCAGTCGGTTAAGCATCTGACTTCAGCTCAGGTCATGATCTCACAGTCTGTGGGTTTGAGCCCCGTGTTGGGCTTGGTGCTGACAGCTCAGAGCCTGGAGCCTGCTTCAGATGCTGTACCTCCCTCTCCCTCTGCACCTCCCCCTACTCATGCTCTGTTTCTGTCTCAATAATAAATAAACATAAAAAAAAGAACATCAAAAACAGGCAAAACTCTTCTGTAATAACAGACATGGAATGGATCAGTTGTTGCCTGAGTTGGTGATGGAAGGGGGTGGGTACTGACTCCAAAGAGGCAGGAGAGAAGCATTTGGGAGTGATGAGAATGTTCCGTGTCTTGACTGTGGGTGAGGTCACACAAATGTACCTATCTGTAAAAACAAAACCAAACCAAAAAGCAGAGCACTTCTATCACCCTCAAAAAGCACTCAAGCAGCAGCTTCGTAGTCAAATGCTCCCACACTTCCAATTTCTGGAAGATCTTTTATCTGTTTTTGGTTCCTATATTTTTCTCTTTTCTATAATAGCATATAAATGGAATCAGCATCCTTTGAGTCTGACTCCTTTCACTCAGCATAATGCCTCTGAGATCCTTCCAAGTGTTGCACATTACCAATAGTCCATTGTGTTTTACTGCTGGGTAGCATTCAGTTGTATGGATGTACCACAGTTGCTTAAGATTCACCCTTTGAAGGGCTTATGGTCTGTTCCACTTTGGAAGGGTTATGAATAACATTGTTACAAGCATTTGTGCACAGGATTTTGTGTGAACATAAACTTTCATCTCTCTTGGGTACATTAACTTTATAAGAAACTGTCCAAATTCTTTTCCAAAATGGCAGTACTATTTTATATTCCCAAGTAGTAATGGAGCAAAGTTCCTGTTGCTTTGCATCCTCCCCAGGATTTGGTACTCGAAGCATAATCATAACACATCACTATCAGTCAATGACAGTATACCTATACTCCCAATCAAGTATAAAATAGACATTTGGGCAATATAATCACAACATAGTTAATGTTGCGTTAAGAAATATTTCACGTCGATGTTTGTACATGCTGGTGAAAACATCTTCGTTTTAAGAATCTGTGAGGCACCGGGGGTCTCAGTCAGTTAAGCGGCAGATTTCGGCTCAGGTCATGATCACAGTTTCAGTTCGAGACCCACGTGATTGGGCTCTGTGTTGATGGCTCTGAGCCTGGAGCCTATTTCAGATTCTGTGTCTCCCTCTCTCTCTGCTCCTCTTCCGTTCATGCTGTCTTTCAAAACTGAATAAGGGCGCCTGGGTGGCTCAGTCGGTTAAGCAGCTGGCTTCAGCTCAGGTCATGATCTCATGCACAGTTCCTGGGTTCGAGCCAGGCGTCAGGCTCTGTGCTGACAGCTAGCTCAGAGCCTGGAGCCTGTCTTTGGATTCTGTGTCACCCTCTCTCTCTGATCCTCCCCTGCTCACGCTGTTTCTCTCTCTCTCCCTCTCCCCCCCCAAAAAAAAAGAAAAATTAAAAAAAAATTTTTTAAACTGAATAAACATAAAAAAAAGAATCTGTGGAACATTTGTAAAAATAGATCACATTCTAGGCCACAAAGAAAATTTTGACTCATTTCCCAATGTAGAAACTGTATCACAATTGTAATAACTGCTTAAAATAACAAAAATTAAACAGCAATAATAAGAACCACATAGAGATTATAGAACACTTGCTAAAATAATTATCACTTTGGGTCAAAGAGGAAAATTCCAGCTTAACTAACGTCTAGGTAGAAAATAATGAAAATAAGAGCACTATTCAACTATCAGTTCAAGTTGAAATGCTTTTCTTATTACCTTTTCCTTATTAAGTTAGGAGGAAAAAAGGAAACCAATCCCCAAAGGGAACATGAAGGAAATAAAGATAACCAGATATTGTGACTGTCTGGTTACTGTTCTCTGTCCTGATAATTCAAACTCTTGGGGGGCAAGATCATATTCTTATTCTCTGCTACAGTGGACCCTTCAACGACTTGGGTTTGAACTAAGTGGCCTACTTCTATGGAGATTTTTTTTCAATAAATACAATACAGCACTGTATTTTCCTCTCAGTGGATGTTTTTATTAGGATGGTTTTTTTTTTTTAAGTAGGCTCAACCAAGGTGGAGCTTGAACCTGAGATTAAGAATCACATGCTCTACTGACTAAGCCAGGCACCCCAATCCCCCTTATGATTTTCTTAGTATTTTCTTTTCTCTAGCTTACTTTGTTGTAAGTATATAGTATATGACATACAACACACAAAATATCTGTTGACTGCTTATATTATCCATAAGCCTTCAGGTCAACAGTAGGCTATTAGTAGTTAAGCTTTGGGGGACCTGTAATTTAGTCAGGAATTTTCCACTGCGGTGTGTTGTGGTGGGTGCCCCTAACATCTCCTCCACCCATTTCCTTGTTCAAGGGTCAACAGTGCGCCTGCCTTACAATAGGAGTTCAATACTTAGAGGCACTTTTAATTTTCCCAAAGTTAGACGTTCTTTTTTGAGCTTCCACAATAGGCTGTTCACAGCTCTATTACCCCATTTACTATTTATTTTTTAAATTAAAAAAAATTTTTTAATGTTTATTTTTGAGAGACAGAGAGAAGCAGAGCGTGAGATAGGGGAAGGGTACAGAGAGGGAGACACAGAATACCAAGCAGGCTCCAGGCTCTGAGCTGTCAGCACAAAACTGGATGTGGGGCTTGAACCCACAAACCCAGAGATCATGACCCCAGCTAAAGTCCAAGCTTAACCGACTAAGCCACCCAGAGGCCCCTATTTTAGCATTTATTAAAGCACTGCACTTAACAGAAGTTTTCCATATTACACCAGTTCTTTAAAAACAACTATGTGTAAAAAAAATTAAAAAAAAATTTAAAAACAACTATTTGTTTTGCCGCTGGGCATGTGCCAGGCAACTGACATTAATCTATTTATTATTATTTTTTTTAATGTTTTTTTATTTAATTTTGAGAGGAAAAGAGACAGTGCGAGCAGGGGAGGGGCAGAGAGAGAGAGAGGGACACACAGAATCCGAAGCAGGCTCCAGGCTCCGAGCTGTTAGCACAGAGCCCGACATGGGGCTTGAACCCACGAACCGTGAGATCCTGACCTGAGCCAAAGCTGTACGCTTAACCGACTGAGCCACCCAGGTGCCCCGACATTAATCTATTTAATCCTCACAACAGCTTTTTTGAATATTCCTATTTTCCTGAAATTGAGGGTCATCCAACAAATTCATCAAATTCAGGATTTGGTTGCACATCCTCTACTTTTAAACACAGGCTTTTTTTTTTTTTTTTTTTAAACCCAAACAGGTTACTTTGAACTCAGGAACAAGGTTAGATTGTCACCTTTATATGCTCAGCTCCTAGCCTAGCTCCTGGCACAGAAGGTCTCAAATAAGTGACGCATTAGTAGGGTTCCGTTTATAAACAGTCCTTTAGCGTACCATGGGGAGATATGCTAATTACAAGCCAGCGGTCTAGACACGGAAAGAAATCCAGAATTTACCGACACTGTGAGACTTTCTTTCTTTGACTCCTATCTCTATGGTTAGCAAGTGGCCAGTCTACACTCTGGAGGACTCAGCGAGCACGGCTGGTCATTAGGCGACTTTACGGGCACGTGACCAGAAGTCGGACCTGCTATTGGTTAATGCCGGTAAACCCCGCCCAACCGCCTCCTGTCAGCTCCTTTAAGTAGACGTCGCAGGGACTCGCTCAGTCTTTCGGCGACTGTAAGGCTGGGAAGGTGAGGCTTTATTTATGGTGGGTCCCGGCGCGTAGGCCCAGGTCTCCAGGCCCTGGAGTCGGGTGGGTCGCGGGCGCCCTGCAGTGATGACTTTCCAAAAAAGCACGTGTTAGACTGCTGACGCGGGTGATGCGAACTACAGTCTGAGCCGGGCCTCCGCGGTGGCGGCGGCGGCGAGGCGGGAGCGGGCCTGCGGCCGCACACCCACTAACCCACTGCTCTGATTCTTGCAGATTCCTGCCGGGCCGAGGACGTAGGATCACCTTCTCCTCTTCGACCTTTTCCCCGAACCCCTTCAATAAAATGGTTTGATCCTAGCGCTGGTCTTGGTGTTTCTTGTCCCAACGCGCTGCTTTTGAGCCCCCGCCGCGCCTGCGCGTGGCGCCGGGGGTCAAGCTGCAGCGCCAGAGCACGCGCTTGCGCATAACTGGGGCCGCCCGGCCCTCCGCCGACGGCCCTTTTAACCGCGAGCGACAAGGCGGCATCCGGCTGTGTCGGGGCGGGCGGGGGGGGGGAGGGCGGAGAACGTTGGGGATCTTATCGGCCCTGCTATAACGTGTTCCGCACATTCTTACGCCTCTGTGGAAGTCCTGTTCTCTCCGTTGATCATCAGGACCTGCAGGGTAACCGCGACGTGGGTGGCCCCTGAAGGGAGGGGAGTAAGTCACCTTCAGCAGTTTAAGGACCGCGGTTATACCTGACAGGAACCCGTTTTGATCCTGATGCTGTATGAATTTGACTAAGCTGGCTAAGGTGTGGCAGTGACCTATTTGAGAACAACTGCCATTTAGGGCCAACTGCTTATTCGGTGTATACTGCACCAAAGCATGGGGATAAAAGCTTTGGGCAAATGTGTCCCAGTTAGCGTAAAGCCGGTAGTTAATAAGAGAATTTGATCTGCATTGCTGGGCACATCAGGCACCCAAGTAAACACACTGCTTCTGAGTACAGATAGGTGGTTAGAGATCTCCCCTGGGTTTGGGTGAAATGTGCATCAGTTCAAAGTACAAGGCAGCACATGTTGAAGGGCAAGGATGCACAACTGCAGTATATAAACCGCTTTGGCTGAAATTAACTTGCAGGGGGCCCCAAGTTAACAGGATTGCTAGGCTACTGAGGATGCCTGGAAGCAAGACTCTCCCTCAGGAGAGGGAGGGTGTTTTGTTTTTTAAAGATTTGAAGTAATCTCTAGCTGAAGGTGAGGGCAGAGCTCACAACCCTGAGATGGAGTCACATGCTCTACCCACTGAGCCAGCCAGCCGCCCCTCTCCCTCTGATTTTTCAGGGCGAGAACCACCTTGCAATATTAGGTTAGCTTGGTGATCAGGAAATTGAAGCTGCTTTGGCAGCTGAGTGACCAAGTGGCCTGTACCCACTGCTTATTGTCTTTTTATTATCTAAAAAAGATTCAGTAGAAATAACTTGGATGCTTATCTAGTATTTGACATTGAGATATTTATTTTGTGAAACAACGCAAGCGATTGTAAATCCCCACATACTATTCGATTAAGTGCAATAGGGTGCTCGTGTAATCTACACAGTAGTGCATCTAGTCCTTTGCCTTTAGTTATTGCACAAAAATTATAATAGACCAGTGAACAAGACATGCGGACTGACAGGCAAATCGGCCTACACAATGAGAAATTAGTACACCGACTGGAATGATCAAATAATTGAAGTCAAATGTTTTAATGGTGCTATTAAAGTAATCAAGGGTTCAAATATGTTTTTTCAATATACTAATTTTTTGGAAGTCCTGTTCAGGCAAGGCGCTGTTTAAAAAACCACTGTTAGCTTTGTCCACAGATGTAAGTTATTAAAAATTACCCATGGTAGTTTTGATGTTGAAACAAACAATAAAAAATTGTGTTTTAAGTGTACTCAAAGCAAATTACACAACTAGGGAGCCCCTGAAATTGTAAACTAAAACATTCTGACACAAATGCACAAAATGAGGTTGGCAACGTTAAAGAAAGGTCACATGAGTTTTGAGATAACGTAGTGTTTAATGTTGAGCAAAACTTGGTCTTGACTCTCAAAGGTGACAGAGAGTTCTCCATTTTGGCGGTCAGAAGAGGAAACTGCCCATAACCTCAAAACATCCCAAACCAGGTAGATGTAACAAAGCATTTTAATGGCCTGTAGAAAGCACGGAGCACATAGGAGGTGCCAGATAGAAAGATTGGGCTCTGGCTTTCTGCCCCCCACCCCAATTCTTTAGGTGCAGTATTTGACATTTTCACGTATGCCCATGTCTCAGGAAAACATTTGGGATTCGAAACCAGGTGATTGTACCTCAGTGGTAGAAGGCTTGGGATGGTTTGATCTCATGGCTTTGCCTGATGTTCACAGAAATCCCGCTGTCCCCACCCCAGCCGACAGGATGTTAGTGTATGTTCTATGGCTACTTGCTTCCAAAATGCACGATTTAATATGAAAAGTCAGTTGCTATGCGTATCTCTTTATCATCAGTGAATGGTTCACAAAGTTCCACTCTCCACCTGCCTCACGGTCCTGAATGGACCTTCTCTGGAAGTGGGGAGGGCTGTATCACCTACGGACTAGAAGTGCAAAAACGTTCCACTGTGTGCTGGCTGCCTGAGGAAAAGCTTTGGAGGAGTGGAGGCAAAGGGAAGAAGGCCTTCCAGTCCTACGCTGCGCTCTCGCTGCAACACACGCTGGGGCCCTGGGGTGAGTCACCGATCACCTCTGGATCCACCGCGGTGACTCTTCCACAGTCCCTTTGCGGAGTCAAAGCTCTGCAGCAGGCAGTGCAGACACCGGCCCCTGGATGCGTGGAATGACACTACACAGTGGAAGGGGCACCAGCAGGCAGAGGACAGAAGCTGTGGCACGAGGACGGGCCAGTGCTACAGCGCAGATGGCAGCCAGGAACCCCATGCCTTGAGCCAGATCTAATACTGGGAGGTCAGGTCTTCACCCATCACAGCTGGTCAGCAGCCTCCACAAGTGGGTCTTTGAGGAGGCAGGAAGCGGAGCGAGGGTCCATGGCTGAGTGCATTATGGGGATATAGACATCGTCCATGTTTGGCATGACAAAAACCTTCTGTAGAAAGAAATGAAAACAGCCATGTGGAAGGATGCTCTGTTTTCTCAGGCTGTTGCCCTATTCTGATAATTTTAGGTTTTAGATCAGTTTTGAATGTACATATGAAGCAACTTTTCGTGCACATTTTAAACTAATTCCTCCGCCACATTTAAATAGTTGAGGAATCACATCAGTGCATGAACATGGGTCTGAGGCACAAGCAGCCTTTGGTTTCACATACAGATAATAATATTGCTCATGAATTCATAAATGTGTATCACCATTGCTTTAAGAGAACTGGCTTAAGTTGCTCATAGTATTTCCAAATTACTATGTTCAGAACACATGTTCCAAGTAAGTTTATCCACTTAAATCCTGGCAACAAGATGTAAGCTAGCTTCTTTTCACACCAGAACCAGACAAGGCTAATATGAAAGAAATCCTGCTAAAATGAGCATGTGAAAGATAATCAGTGATTGATAATAATGGTACTTTGCCTCTCCTGTTTATTAACCAATCCTATGCAAGTGAATCCCGGCAGTGCATTCAGTCTTCAGTAATGCCTCTTAACAGAAGCCGAAGAAGGTGGCTGTGGGAGGGTGTAGTAGTCACCTGTCAACTTCCCAACTTCTCAAAAATACCAGAAGCCAGTCTGACCCTTGGCCTTTCTTTCGCCCCTTGTACCCAGATACCCTTGAAAGAGATGACCCACTCTAATTCCTATGGTAAGTTCTAGGGAAAAGGAAAAAACTAAAGGTTGTCTTTCACTAGGTTCAAAGTACTTTTCTGCTTGGTGGTAATACTGAGTTTCCCAGAAACTGGTTTTCAGTTAATCCATAACTTTTGTTTATTTGAGAGGGAGAGAGAGAGCGAGCGAGCGAGAGAGAGAGAGAGAGCGCGTGTGCGAGCGAGCACGTACACACGGGAGCTGGGAAGGGGCAGAGAGAGAATCCCAAGGAGGATCTGTGCTTGATCTCACAGATTGTGAGATCCTGACCTGAGCCAAAATCAAAAGTTGGACACTTAAGCAAATGAGCCACCCAGGTGCCCCTAATCCATAGCTTTGAAATAAAAACCTAGCTTTTCAAAGGCAATAGCTCAAAACATACCATCACAAAAATATGGTTCTCCTTCAAAAGGTGAAATTCTTTCAAAGTAAATTGTTGGCTAATCCATAAGACCTTGACAGACCTCAAATATCTGATAAACATTTGGTAGCAACAGCTCATCCCAGGGCCGTGGCTACACTGCTACTTCCTTTGGTGGCAGAACGCAGAAGGCCAGCAGGGAGAACAAGCGCTGGCTCAGTGAGCCCACCTTTGCGCCTCCTCTGAACTTACCGGGTTCTGTGGCTGAGGCTCAGGGTTTCTGAAACCGCACCTAAAATGTTATGCCTGTTTGATCATAACACGTACTTTCCTGGGATGAAGGTCTGCAGCTTTCATTAGATTCTCAGAAGAGGATCCTCAAAATGAGGCTCAGAACTTCTGTTCTGCCCTGAGCTTTGAGACTCGTGGGAAACGCACACCAGATGATACCACAGGTTTACCTGAAACTCCTGTTCCAGTTTCTTCTCTATCCAGTCTGTCACATGAACTAGAGTCACTTCTCTCTCTCCAAGTTTTGGCCGAGCTTTCAGCTCTACATATGGAGGCTTCCGGAAACCATACCTTTTTGAAGAAGACAAGTAGTGAACAGCTACAATTAGAGGCAGACAAGAAAGTAGACGAGGACTAACAGCAAACATTCTTCATTTACCCAGGGCTTCTCTCCATGCGAATTTCTCTTTCTCTGAATATCCCCTCTGAAAATGATTCAAGGCAGCACACAGAATTGTGAGCTCCCGCGTCCCTGGACCATGTGTAGGGCTGTGAGGATGGGAGAAGAGTTCCGGCAAACTGGGAGAGCCAGGAAGCACCAGTGCAAAGGCCCAGGACCGGAGCCTTGTTTTTTGTTTTTTTGCTTTTCCCGAAATGGCGAGGTTCTCTTTTGTTTCTATTTTTAATAAAGGTAGCGTATGGACATTACAAAACCCGAAATATACATGTGTATAAAGCAGAACGTGAAAGATACTGCCTCTCTCTGAATCTTATCCCCAAGACAGGACCACTGAGAGAAGCAGGGCCAATTTCCCCCACACTCTTAATATGCATATGTAAAGAGAGAATGTTATATAACCTGCTTTTTCCTTCGTCCTCTACAGCATGCTAATTAAGCCTTCCCAGGGGAGCCGACGACTGGCACTCACACTGTTGGTAAAGGATTGACAAGAGACTGTGTGCTATCAAACTACCTAAAAACTTTCATCTGTCATGGACCGATGTTTTAAACCCTACAACAAAAACATCAGATTGCTATAAACATTTCTAAACACTCTCAAGATCTATACTTCTCTGTGGATTAGTAACAAATGCACTGGGTAGCACTAGCCCAGAAGCCTTTAATTTTATCTTCCAGTGAGCAGTGGCCCCTGTAACTGATACAGCTTTTTTTTTTTTTGTAACTGATACATGTTAAAGCATGAAAGGAAGTGAAAGTTTGTATCGACTCTTACTATTAAATTTTTTTTTCTTAGATTTGGAAGACTGTACAGTAAGATATTAACAGTAGTTAGTTTTGGATGATAAGATTATATATAGGCTTTTATCCCCTCTCTGCTTTTTTTTTTTCATTTGTTCCATTTTTTTTTACAATAAAATACTGCTCTCTAAAAATAAAATCTAGGGGTCCCTGGGTGGCTCAGTCAGTTAAACATCTACCTCTTGGTTTTGGCTCAGGTCATGATCTCACGGTAGTAAGATCGAGCCCTGTATTGGGCTCCTGCACGGAGTGCAGAGCCTGCGTGGGATTCTCTCTCTCTCCTGTCTCTGCCCCTCCCCTGCTCATGCATGTACTCTCTGTCAAAATAAAGAAATACACTTTAAAAATTTGTTTAAAAATAAAACCTAAAAAGGTATTTTAAAGTTTTTACTGGGAAATACCACTATCCTCATCAAATGGTTAGTCAATTCAAAAACTTTCTGATAAGTGTATTTTTCAAACATTTTAAATGTTCATTTTTGAGAGACAGAGCACGAATGGGGGAGGGGCAGAGAGAGGGAGACACAGAATCGGAAGCAGGCTCTAGGCCCAGTGTCAAATTGGCGTACTGCGGGATATGACCGGAGCCAAAGTTGGACGCTCAGTGGACTGAGCCACCCCGGTGCCCCTGGTAATTCTCTTAAACCCTTCTGAATGGCAGGGACACCCTCTAGCGTGCAGGTGTCACTCTAGGACAGAACAGAGCTACCTTTCTCATGCCAGTGCAGTTTATGGTACAACAAAGCCTCATGCAATCACTGTATCTACTTATGTACATTTTATAGGACCTAGAATACTAATTTTATTTTATTTCGAGGGAGAGAAACAGAGCACGCGCACGCAAGTCAGGAAGGGCACAGGGAAAGGGAGACGGAATCTCAAGCAGCCTCCATGCCCAGCGAGGAGCCCGGCGAGGGGCTCACCACCATGATATCGTGACCTGAGCCAAAATCAAGAGTTGGACAACCAACCAACCAACCGAGCCACCCAGATGCCCCTGGAAGGTCAATTTTAAACTGCAATTCACAGATAGCGATTTTCTCCTGCTGGGCCCATGAATAGGTTATTTCAGCAGTTCTCAATCCTGGCTTAGTTCTCCATGCCATGGATCCTACGGGCTGAGGGCATCTCTGTTTTTAACAAATTTCCAGGTGACTGTGACGTGCAGTGGGATTTGAGAACCACCGGTTCATTCGATGACCGCTCCTTGGGTAGACCTCCTCCCACAGTAACCAAGTGCAGACGTCCTACCTCCTCAACATCTAGCTCTAACCAATGCGGGGTCCCCCTCTGTAAAGCGGGGATGACGGTGTACCTATCTCCGCAGGATGTTGTGAGTGCTGAGCAGGTGAAGCACTTACACCCCAGGCCAGGCCGAGAGTAAGAGCTCTACAGACGGCAGCTCTTCTAACTGGTGGGAAGAACAGGCCTTAGAGAGGAGGGAGACCAAGAATAGAAACACGTGAAGATGAAGCTTTAAATGTGAATTAACCGCTCACAGAAGAAAGAACTGGATTTGCAACAAACATTAAGGTTCCATGAAAAGCGTGTGAAAGTGCTTCTGCCCAGAAGGTTCTTTCCACAGTGTCAAGGGTAGGCAGGCTGGGATTTTTACGGCCGCGCAGCAGGCTGTACGCACCATATTCGGTCGGTCGGGGGAGGTGGGATGTTGACTGCCAGGGTTCCTCTACACTCTTGCACTTCCACAGTGAGCAGCAGGGGGGTATTGGAGACTTCTTCAATCTTCTTTTTAATGAACTCTGTCTCGGTTGCTTTTTGGAAATATTTTGACTTGGTAATTTTGTCAACAAACCTCATTATCTTGCTTGTTCGATGACCCCCAACATACCTTTAAATGAAGGACACATATGTTAGTATAAACTTTGCTCCTTGGGGCGCCTGGGTGGCTCAGTTGGTTAAACCTCCGGCTTGGGCTCAGGTCATGATCTCGTGGTCCGTGAGTTTGAGCCCTGTGTTGGGCTCTGTGCTGACAGCTTAGAGCCTGGAGCCTGCTTCGGATTCTGTGTCTCCCTCTCTCTCTGCCCCTCCCCCACACGTGCTTTTATCAAAAATGCATAAACATTAAAAAAAATTTAAACTTTGCTCCTTCACACACAAAACCTCTGTTGCTCCTCGTTCACCTTACTTTAGACTACAGTTTCCAAACCGAAGCACTCCTGTCATTTTGGACTGGGTAATTCCTTGTGGAGGGGGCTGTCCTGGGCCCTGTACGATGCTTAGCAGCAGCCCTGGCCTGAATCTTCTAGATGCCAATAGCGTACTTCCCCCAGTCATGATAATAAAAAATGCCTCCTGACATCGCTAAATGTCCCCTGGTGGGCAAAATACCCTCCAGTGGAGAAACCACTACCTTAGGGAAGGTCAGACAGGGCCCAAGTCTTGACCAATGGAGAGAAGGCCTCTCACCTGTCCTCCTTAACAGCCTTCAACTACTGAACATAAATCCTCCTAGAGAAACCTCCCCATGTCTACACAGCAAATAAGAAATCGTGCTGCCTCTGACAGGGACATAAAACACAGTCGTTAACTGCCTCTGAGGTGATGGGATACCAACTTTCAGGGGCAACTACTTTTCAAAGGGCTTAGAACTTTGTTCTAAAGAAAACTGTTACCTCAAGCTGGCATGCTGGCAGGCCAAGAAAGCAACTTTTCTATCAGGTCCTATCAACCATGGGACTGCCCTAAGGAAAGAGGATATTTGCTTTTGAAAATCCTCCAGAGTTCCAGAGTGTCAGGAATAATGTGTATGTGTGTAGGGAAAAGCAGTCATTTGTAAGAAGGTCATGAAGGTAGCTTTTAATAATGCACGCAAATGTTAGGATCAACCCAACGTCCGGATTCTCTCCATTTTCTGTAGGATCTCAAAAGCAAACAGGATATTTTCTTACAAATGCTTCTGAATCTCTGGTTTCTTTATAATCTTAGTTGCTTCAGCTCACTTTAAATCATTAAAAGATCCTTACAGAGAAGCTATTTAAGCACTCTGATTTTTCCACAGTCCAGGTAACAGGCAAAGGGAGCCCTGAAAATGAAGTCCATGACTCAAAAGATCAGCTAAGTGACCTACATCTTCAAAATTCACCAAAGAAATCACCCGGATGTTCCAGCCTTGTAGGAACCGGCAGCTCAGAGAAAAAGTGGGACCCGACTGAGGGCGGCGATGCTCTCTGCTGGGCACTAGGGGGAGGTGTTGTGTAAGCTCTTTGCACTAAACACGCCTTTCAGTGCTCTATTAATAATTTTCTTCACTGGCCCAAGAAAGCCATTTTGATGGGGACCTTCTTAGCTAAGGAAAGAATGTGTGGGTGCTTCCACTGTGGGGCCTGGAGTTTTAAGCCACAGACTCTAGGTTCTTAATGCAAAAGCCATTCACTCAACACAAAGGAAGAAGGAAGCACCCAACTTGGGGCCCTGAGCCCCAGAGACCCAGGAAGCTGGACCCACTCACCCTTCGGCCCCCGGGAGAAGCGGCTTGTCTCCCGCGCTGGGCTCTGGAGCGTCGTCCTCATCGGAGGAGCCAGCACTGGAGGACTCCTCGTCGCTGTCCGCCAGACAGTACACCCTGGGCCTGCAACTGATCAGGGCAGAGTCACCACCGTAGCCTGCCCTTCAGGCTCTGCTTAGAAAGAGAACACACATGCTCCACCGCCATCACTGCTAACATGTCCTCATTCTCCCCACCCACCCAGAAAGAAGAGGCCGGATCCAAGAGCCCTCGGATTGGCCAAGTTACCCGGGAGACTCTTCAGTGCCAAGTCCCCTGAGAGCAGCACAGAGGACTTGGGCCTCAAGAGTTCCGTTCTGCGCATGCTTCCGGACAGGTGGTAGGAGTGTGATGCCGTCTACACGGAGTGCAGTGATCTCACCAACAATGCAGTGGTAGCCAAGTGGGAGGGGGATGGAAAGCACGACGGTGGCAAGGGTGAGGTGACAGCTGATGTTGGTGACATGACCTCCTCTCACACATGGCGGGGATGTGTAGGCAAGTCCCTGGACTCTGGCTGAGTTCAACAGCTTCGACATTTTCTGTCTTAGTCACCTCCACATTAGTTTTGACTCAAGACTCCTTCCTAGTGAAATTATGTGTCTTATCCCCTACCTGCCCTAGCTCCTAAAGGCCACAGAAAAAGCCAACAATCACAAGGGACAAATCTCAAGGGACTCTAGGAAACAACAGACAGGAGAGCTCAGGAAGTTTCCTGGAGAAATACAAATTTAAAAGCCATTAAAAAAAATAAAGTAACACAAAGCCTCATCAGTGGCCATGTCCCCCATTAATCTTTCCAGGGGTACTCACTTTCCAGAGGCACGGGGGCGACTAGGTCACCAGCAGTGGCGAGTGTCGCTCTAATGCCGCTGTAGGGGGGTGCGGTTCTTGGCTGAGATTCGGCCCCACAAAAGGCAGCTCCCTCCCTGGACGGTGGCTTTGCTTCAGAGAGGCAGACAGGTGGGGCCCACCTCTGAGACTCAGAGACTTAATTGGGATGAAGCGGAAGAAGGGACAGAGTAGCCTCTGAACACTACTAAGCAAATGGTCACAAATGTGACAAATGGTCACAGAGCAGAGGCTAAGCCTTATATTTCCTCTAAGGACAAAATGACTGGATAGTAAGGCAGGGGAGCTGAGGTCCTATCCCTACAGGTGTGATCCCTATGGGGCTTCCCTCCGATGCTCACAGGGGGCAGTCATCTCCTGGCCAAAGGTGGCCAAGGGCACCCAAGGGCAGAGCACACACACAAGTGCAGACTTGAAAGGCGCAGCAGAGGCCCCAGCTAGAATGGTGGGGCTGAAATCTCCACCCCATGAAACAGGAGTGTGGCTGTAAGAGGACCTCGCGAGTGTCCTCTCTGGCAGGACACCCGGATCCTCCCCGACCCCAGCTCTGAAACATTAGAGCCAGCCGGTTCAGCCAACAGGCCTGCGTACAGTTAAAGGGAAACTCCCACTGCACGTACAAAAGCCTCTTGTCCCTGGCCACAGAGACAGTACCTCACTGACTCTTACTTCCTCCTTCCCTTAGAGTCCTGGCTAGTCCAAAAAATGCTCACGGGTGTTCATTGGTTGCAAAGCCGTTTCAGAGCTTTCCCTGATTAGGCAGTCCTCACAGAGGTCTTCTTTTACAGAAAATGTGCACAGTGAAACATCAGTCCCAAGAAAGCCTAACTGGGAGATGAGGCAAGTCGGGGAGGCAAATCCCCAAGATAACACAACCATCTGAGAAACCTATCTCTTTGTCCATCGGCACGATGGCGGTGCTTCCTGGCTCTGGGCGTGCTCTCAGGCCAGGGGTCTGTGTCGGGACAGCGGCCTGCTCTCCCCTCCACGCAGCACAAAAGGCTGCCTCAAGATCTGGGGCCACAGTGAGACCTGCTGAGCCACCAGCCCCTCCTGTCCCCCACTGGTATTTGTCACCTGGCAGCCGCCAGCCCTGAGGCAGAAGATGCCAAAGGCTGAGCACTGCAGAGAGCTCTCGGGTTCCCAAATTAATCCTCCGCAGGACAGAGAACAGGATAAATTTTGTGGCTTGAAGTTAATAATTTAGACAGTGCCATATCAGTTCAAGTGGATCAGATGATGTAAAATTCTGATTTTGACCAAACGGTTACCCCAATGTGGCACCCAATCCTTACTGACTAAATGTATAACTAAATGTTTGATTGATATTTAGTTTTATAACTCAACATGAATTTTATGATCTCATGATGTCAGCATGAACATCAGAGAAAGAAACACCGTGAGTTATTATATAAGATGTGCTGCGGGGGGGGGGTTGCGCCTGGGTGGCTCGGCGGGTTAAGTGTCCGACTTCAGCTCAGGTCATGATCTCATGGTCCATGGGTTTGAGCCCCATGTCGGGCTCTGTGCTGACAGCTCTGGGCCTGGAGTTTGCTCTGGATTCTGTGTCTCCCTCTCTCTGCCCCTCCCCCATTCATGTTCTGTCTCTCTTGCTCAAAAATAAACATTGGGAAAAAAAAAAAAGATGTGCTGGAATGTTAGTAAGTTTAATTTTTTAAAACACATCTTAGAATCCAGAGGAGTATGATATCCTTTCAAAAATCCACCTTAAAGGGCTAATTCTAGTTTTGCTGTCTCTGCTAAAAATCTTTTTGGACGCATGCTTGGACCCAGACACATAAGAAAAACGAATTATTTTATCACTGATACTCTATCTTGGACCAACATTTTATTTCTTGGTCTCGAAATCACCATCGCCCCTGAACAACTTCTAGCAATTTCTCTCAGATCCAATCCATCTGCAGAGCAGGATGATTCGCTGACAGAATAGTCACAAGAACGTCACAGGCTGTGGAGGCAGTTCTAAAAGGCAGCTTCCAAAAAATGCTTTAAGTGAAGGCTGCAGAATTACATTAAACAGCCCAGTGAGGTGGCCACGCATGGGACATATTCATTTCCTCTTGAGTGAAATCAGCACCATACACGTGCCACAGACACACGTGCGCGCACAGCCACAGATCTAGACCGAGTCGCAGAGTGGCCCGCAGGCACTCGGCTCCCCAAACACAGGGGCTTCGGGGGGGTGGTGGCTCGGGTGCACTGTGACCCAATATGGAGGTCACAGGGGCCTCCTGATTGGGACTTGCACACGGACCCAGGCTGCAATGGTAGTGCCTGAGCAGGCTGAGTGCCCTACAGGAAATGGCCTACTCCAGAGCCATGGTTCCTTTAGAAAATGGTCAACATGGAGAACGTTTCCCTTACTGACTCACACTGGTCTTCTTCGGGTCAGATTCGGTTATGGCTGCTCAGCTAGTGATCTGAATTCCACTTGGAGCACATTAACCCCCACAGAGCTGTGTTAACGACAGTATGTCACAGCATGGCTATTTGGGAAATAAAGACTAAAGGAAAAATGCCTCAAACTATAAAGTATACACATATTCCAAAGAGAAAGGGCTTCACTAGAGTAAACCCACACAGATTTCAATTTCTCACTGTCATCCTCAGGGTGTTAATGTGAGGACATGAAGAAATGTTCTATCAAGTGGGACGTCCCGTAGGTTGAGCAGCATCTTCTAGAGAGTCCCCCGGGGGCACAATCACTTGCACACTTGAAAGGGGACCGAAGAAGGCAGTGAGACAAGGCAGAGGCCCCGCCAGAGCCTAATCTCGGGAGAGAGTCACCGGGGAGGGAAACGCTGCAGACCGAACACTCAGCAGCAGCAGCCATGTACACTGACGTCCGTCTCTCCTCGGTGTCTCGATCGGACCCCAGTGCGCTCATGGCTGAGGGAGTGAAGACGTGGACTCTAGAATCACTTGTGGGATTGGGTTCTTAGCTACGGCTGGGCTTTCAGAGGCTCTCAAGGCACTCGGAAACCGTAAGCCAATGGTACATGTGTAGGCATTTTCAGGGAGAAGGATCCAGGTTCCCCAAAAAGGGTCCTTTATGTAAAAAAGAAAAGGCTAAAGGTCCATTTTCCCAGGCCTCTTTCTCCCAAATGAAGCACTTTTGGAGTACATGTTTTAATGACAGCCAATTACACATCCACACACGTAACACCCTCACAGGAAGAAGCAAAACATTTTATCCCAGACTCTACTAGGGAACAAAAAGGTACTTTAGAAGTATATTACAAATAAGCACCATCGTATACCCGAAGCAGAGGATGTGTTTCATGCTGTCTAGAGAAGCACTGCTTACTCAGAAGCACGTCCGTCCTCTGATCGGTCACGGTTAATGGACTCAAGATCGTGCCAAGAGAGCCACCTGAGAAATACGTTCATGGAACACCTAAGTGGCAAGGATCTCAGGGACCTGACGTGCTGGGGCCCCATCTCCTGCCCAAGACCTCCTTTTCCATCAGAGTCCCAGCTGCTCTGTCTGTGCCGGGCACAGGGCTGTCTCCAGAATGGGCTCCTTCCACAGGCTCCTGACCGAAGTTTGCTCTGTCCTGTTTGTGTGTAGGGAGACCTCATTTTCAAGGCTGCTTCTGCCCAGAGGCTGCTTCATCTTATGGGCTGGGAGGCATGGCCGACAGCGCAGCTGTGCAGGGCAGTGGGGTGAGGGGCATCCAGGCACAGGAAGTTGAGTCTGATTAGAGAACTAGATCGAAACCCCAGCAACTCGAAATCAGGGAAGTTGGCAAGATTTTCCCTCCCAGGAAAGCCTCTTAAATACTCTGACCTCAATTCTCTCAGGTCTACAAACTGAGCCTTTACGTCCAGAAACATGTTAAGGACAAGCTTCCTAGTGGTGTCACACAGGACCAAACAAGACTCAGCACCTACAGGGCATGAAATGCTACACGGAGAGTTGATAAACGCCACTCACCAGAAAATATAATCCACAGATTGCCGAATCCAAATACATTTTAACAAATAGCAGAAAAACGAAAGGAAAATAGCACAGATACAGGTTAGATTGCATATGGCAGGGGAAACTTTCCAATCGTCAAAACAGGAACATTTCATTAATGCTCATAAATCAGAATTAGATAAATCAGAATCATTTAAGTAAAAGCACATTCTCAAATGCATGCCCCCCCGCCCCGCCGCCACTGCTGTTACCAACTGTATGACTACAAGCATTAGGTTAGCATCATAACTACACAAAAATCTAAGAGTCTGTGTCTAATATTTAGATTCTGACGAGGTGGGTCCTTGTGGGTTTTCCTTCATTGTACGGTCAATTCTACGCCAAAGGTGTAAATATAGGAGAAATAGACTCCACTCAACATTTTTAGTTCCGTAAAAATAAAAATAAAATTTAAATTTGCAGTCAGAAGCAGTCATTTTTAAGGTGTATGGGAATATAAAAGTTCTAGCTTATCCATTCTAGACATCTAAGGGGAAAAAAAAATCAACCTTCATTAATTATCACACAAATTTGAAATATTTACTCAACGAGACAAAATGGGCAGCGGATGTAGTATCTTCCACAAAGAGAGGAATTTACTACTAAAGCAAATCAATATTGTATTATTTAGGGAAAATACATCTCAAAACACTTTAGGAGCACCCTCTTGGCTACAAAATCAATGATCTTATTATAAATAATTCTGACTTAGTGATTAAAGCAGATAGACCCCCCCCTCCCCACCCCCGCCCAGGGACCCTGGTGTTGCCCACATACTGCTGTTTGTGGCTGCAGGCTGAAGGAGGACGTTTCTGAACGACTATTCCCTTCAGGGAGCATTTTATTGCGCAGATGAGCCTGCCCCGCCGGTCTGAGTCAGTGATGCTTTCTGGGTAATCGAAGCCATGTGCCCCACTGGCAGCACTGAGGCCACAGGCGCCGAGCAGAGGAGGGGCCTCACAGCCTTTGGGGGATGAAAGCAGGAAGCAGTCCCTGAAACCCTCTGTGGTCCAAAAGCCATCGCACAGAAGCTCACCCAGCATCCGAGGCTGCTACACATCAAAGCTGCTTCCCAAACGCTAGAGGGAGAGGTTGGTTCCCCAGGGTTGGATTAGTCAATTCATATGGCCCCTTACCCTTCTTTGCCAATTTCTCCAACCTTCAGGGCTTCAACAAGAGGCTCTTTCCCCAGTTTGGTCAAATTCATTTTGGTCTCGAGAGTCATCAGAAAGGACCCGTTGTAGGACATTCCCAAATCGATCCAGAGTCCTGCAGAAAGGGTGAAAAACAGAAGGATTTTTTTCCCCCCAGGAAAATAGGACCATCAATGACAGTATAAAGATTTGTATTTTAAAGGACTGAAGCAAGGAGCACATTGAAAGTCTATAGATTTATGTGGCCTCTACCACCGTTGCATGCAAGGGGAGGTCACGCAAAGTAAAGCTCCAGGAAATGGTTCAAGTGTTTGTCAGCCTGTCAACATGTGAATATCCATTAAAACGTCACGGTGAGCTTGGTGCACCTGTCAGCCCTGGAAGGATCCTGTCCTCTGGGTTCTTGTCACATTTAGTAAGAAAAAACACTCCCAACAGGAAGATGGCTTGACCCAGGGCAAAGCCAAGACAGAGTCTTCTGGTTTCTAGTAGTTATGAGGCAGAAGAGAGGTGCAGAGACCTCACTGAACACTGGGCTATTCTTTTTTTTTTTTTAATGTTTATTTATTTTTGAGAGACAGAGAGACAGACAGACAGACAAAGAGAGAAGAAGACACAGAATCTGAAGAGGCTCCAGGATTTGAGCTGTCAGCACAGAGCCCAACACGGGGTTCAAATCCATGAACCACGTGAGATCATAACCTGAGCCACAGTTGGACACTTGGCCGACAGAGCCATCCAGGTGCCCCAAAGCTGGGCTATTCTTTAAAGGCACGCGTGAGAACCACTGTCTTGAAATTACCTCATGTGGCAGGAAAGCGGAGCATAGAAAATGCTCCAGATTGAGCTCAGTATGATAAGGATAATTTCTTTCTGGAAATTGTATAGTAATGGAAACAAAACAATTAATGTTCAAGCCCCAGAATTATCCAGAAAAAAGTGGGGTAACCACTTTATACCTTAGTGTAAAATACCAGTGTCAATGAGAGCATATCTAAGAGGCTTCGGTCTCAGTGTCAATGAGAGCATATCTAAGAGGCTTCGGTCTTGTGGGATCTCACTGGGATGGCCCACCAACAGAAGGAAGTGGCCACTGACCAGAAGCCTACACTGCAGACAGGGATCATCTCACAGCCTTCTACACCAGGATTCTGTGATTTGCCAACAGAACGTGCTAGGCTGTGATTTTTCAGCGCGGGGTTCCATAACACTTCGTGGACTTTCAGTCAACATGTGATCCTTCAAGTGGGTGTTTAAATGTTAATAAACTTTATAGATCCTCATGAGACACATGACAACATCTGAAAGGAAGCAGGAAACTAATCTAAAACCATTGTTCACACACAGCAGCATTTGCAAGCAATTACAGTAAATAACCTATCCCCTCTTTGGCCACCATTTCAGATAAAAGCTTTGCTTAACCTCAAGAAGCAGTAATGGTCTAATTCTTCACTAAAGACAGAATAATTTCCATTTTGTTTTCAACAAATTCTTCTTATCATAATTGAAGCTAATTGTTTTCCATGAATGACATTAAGTGATACACAGATCAGCTGTGACTGTCTTGTTTGTAGCAACTCACAAAACTGCTTTATTTCTTGCTTATGTTAAGCAGTTAAAAATCATCAATTAGCTTGCTCTTCAAAGGTGCTGTTACTGGAAACAAAGGATACATCTACTTTTATACAGACATTTAGTCATGAATCACTTCCAGTAGAAAGGGCACAGGGAAAAGGGCTAATTAATAGGTTTTCAAGTCAATATAGACACATCAGTAAACAAGATATTTATGGCTATATAGTATCTCCACTTTTCTTAAACTTGAGAATTGACAGGTTTCAAACTACCTGGCTGCTGTATGTATTCAGAAATAACTTCTTTTGAAAATCCTGGTCAGGTTTCCAATAAATATTAATAGAATATATAGTGCCTCTGAAGATTGTCATGTTAAAGGCGCCAGACTTTCACTTCTTATAAAGTAGAAGGTTTTGTTTGTTTCTTTAAATGAGGAGGTGTGGCTATCGCTCAGTGCACTGCTGGCTTATGCCTCCATAACTGGGACGTCTGACCCAGTGACGGACATGTGGCCCAGAGCCGCCTCTGCTAGGAGCTGAGGTGGGGAAGGCAGAGGGAAGGTGCACTAGAGCCCTGGCATGTGGACTGGGGCTTGAGTTCCACCGGAACTTTCTAGACCTGTGTTTACTGGCCTCCTCATGTGCACAAGGGGGGCTGCGCTGCCTCTTCAGGAAAGGGTTATGTCCATCCCATAGCCCAGCTGGGGCTCTTCCCTCTCTCTGCTGTCACCAGCACACTTCGTTACTTCCATGTCTCTTTATTCCAGCCTCGGTTCCTGATGTTGCTGTGTGTTCAGAATAGCCCAGCGTTCAGTGAGGTCTCTGCACCTCTCTTCTGCCTCATAACTGACCAGGAACCAGAAGACTCTGTCTTGGCTTTGCCTTGGGTTAAGCCATCTTCCTGTTCAGAGGATATTTTCTTACTAAATGTGACAAGAAACCAGAGGACAGGATCCTTCCAGGGCTGACAGGTGCACTAAGCTCTACTCTGGGGACCAGACCAGAGAAGGCCACGGGGCCAATGGGGCACTAGGCAGGGCTGGGGAGGGCACGAAGCACGGACATCTGACAGCACCTCTGCACGAGGAACGGGCTCTGTTTTTTTCATAGCACTGTGTTTGCCCCAACAGGCCCACCCACAGGGCCATGTTCGGCCCTGGTTCTCAGGGAGACCGTGAAGGAGTCAGGAATTGGCTTGAGGACTTTTAAAGCCAGATATAAACCGCAACCATTCCAACAGATTACTTTAATATGACGTGCTTGCATTTAGATGAAGGGAAGGAGACTATTTTAGCATTAGGTGCAAAGAAAAACCTGCTTCTCTGACAATGATTCAGCAAGCCGAAAAGCACCCCGAAAGCCTGGAGCACACACAACCTGGAGCGGAGACCGACGGTTACATAATGGGTGAGTCAGGACGCTCCTGCCTGGTACGAGTGGAAGATGAAGTGAACAGTTGCTAGAAAGGCCGTCTCCCCAGTGCGGACGACCTGTGCTGACAACGCAAGGATGGGGACACACGCTGCCCCACGACTGGGGTCTTAATCCTCGCCGAGCTGACTGGCCTGGATGAATGTAGGTGCGGAGAGCTCTTTCGTGCTCCTGACAAATGTTAAGACTCTTTTGCGAGGCATTTCTTTTAAAATGCAGCTTTCTAGAACCACCTGCTCTTAGTGCTTGAGGACAAAAACCAAACGTTGGGCTGGACAATCTTGAAGCCTCTATGTAGGAGTAAGGCAGTCGTCAGTGCACAGAGGTTCTCCAGAAAGGCCATGAAAACAAAGGTCTCGTGTTGGCCTCCTTGGGCTGCTATAACAAACTGCCATAAACTGGGCTGGCTTAGCAACAGACTACTTCTCACAGCTCTGGAGGCTGCAAGTCCAAGATTGAGGTGCCGGCCAATTCAGTTCCTAGTGAGAGCCCTCTTCCTGGCTTGCAGAAGGCCACCTCGGCACTGTGTCCTCACATGGCAGACAGAGACAGCAAGCTAGCTGGCTGGTCTCTTCTCATAAGGGCACTGATCCCATCATGAGGACCGCTCCCCCCCAGGACCTCATCTAAACCTGGTCACCTCCACAAAGCCCTACCTCCACATATGAGCACATTGCAGGTTGGACTTCAACATTTGAATCTGGGGGGGACAGTGGACACAAACATTCAGTCTGGAACAAAGCTCCCCCACACAAGCGGTCCTCGTGTGAAGAGGATGTCCAGGGGTGAAGGGTGGCAGCTGATTACTAACAGGTCCCCGGACAAACGGCAGGTGATCTGGCAGCACGGGGAACAAAACTGGCCATGACAACTTGAGTTGGCGTTCGTGCCAGCAGCCGTGAGGAGGTCCGGTGGCTGGCTGTCCGCTCTCCGGCTTCACGAGGGAAGATCAGTCACCACCACTACCACCGCTCGGAGGGCGACTGCGGCAAAGGTTACAGCCTGGTCCACCCAAAATGTTCCTTGAGTTCTCGGTGTAAGATGTCAGAGCTGGATACACTGAGACGAATTCCTGCCCCAGGCACCTTATGCTTGAAGATGGACAAAGACAGCCCGGTCCACCTGGTCTAGACAAACATGCCTCATTGCATGTCACCAGAGATAACCAGAACACAGGTCCTTCAGCCTTCTCCTGGTGCTCTACTTGACGGATGCCATGGACACAGGAACCGTCCCACTGGGGCCACATAAATCTAGAAATTTCTCTCAGCAGCTCACAGTTTTGTTACTGTTAAAGTAACTAAAAGGCATCGGTCTCACTGGAGTAGGTTAAACAGGGTACCTGCTGCTTTGGAGGGGTTAGAAGAACTTAAACCACACTCACCTGAACTTGGCCCTCATGTCATCTGCTCCTGCACTTCCTGCTGATGTTAACTATTACTGGTTGGTTTTCACTTTGAGAGGCAACATTTCACATTCAAAAAACAAACTTCTTGAAATGGAACATTTAATGATATATTACTAAGAACAGACGTTGGGAGTTACAGGTTCTGAGAAAAGCACACCAGGGGCTGTCTTGTTCCTGGTGCTGTACTGCTCGCTCAAATACCACCGAAAGCCAGCACTCCTTGTCTCTGGGCGTGTCCGTCAGGACAGATGCCATGCTGTCTACCTGTAAGTGTTCTCGGAAACCGCTCTGCCTCTCAAGATTGCTCAAATCAGAGTCTCCTCTCTTCCATCCCAACCAAGTTCCATAAAACAGTATTCTGCCCCCTTTCCACAAAATAGTAATTTCTCTTTCTGCAGCATGATCCAGTCAGGAGGTATGGGTCCACTCCTGTCAGGGCTGAGCCCCACAGCCTGGCCCTGTCACTGTGCTCACCCCTGGGCGGCTGCTTCCCATATGTTGTTGTTGCTGTTGTTCTTCTTCTTCTTTGTATTTATTTTGAGAGGGGGGAGTCAAGGGGGGGGGAAGAGAGAGTGTGAGCGAGAGAGACCGTGTGCATGCGTGTGTGCAGGGAAGTGGCAGAGAGAAAGAGGGAGAGAGGGGGGGCGCCTGGGTGGCTCAGTCGGTTAAGCGTCTGGCTTCCGGCTTCGGCTCAGGTCATGATCTCATGGTTCGTGGGTTCGAGCCCCGCGTCGGGCTCTGTGCTGACAGCTAGCTCAGAGCCTGGAGCCTGCTTCAGATTCTGTATCTCCCTCTCTCTCTGACCTTCCCCTGCTCACGCTATCGCTCTCTGTCTCTCAAAAATAAATTAAAAAAAAAAGAAAAAGAAAAAAGAAAGAGGGAGAGAGGGAGAATTCCAAGTAGTGTCAGTCGATATGGGGCTTGAACTTACAAATTGTGAGATCATGACCTGAGCTGAAATCAAGAGTGGGACCCTTAACTGACTGAGCACCCCAGAATCCCTCTCCTCTAGGTTCTTAACAAGGACGTAGAGGAAGGAATGGGCAGGTCAGAGGCTGACTCTGGTTCCAGTTTTCTGCAATACTCAGTGGCAAAGTAACTTTGGTCCCAGCACTGGATAAAGGCACCAGACACTAGAGGATAAGGTCCAGAAGACAGGTCATAGATGGTAGGCACCACCAGTCATGACCAAAGGCATTTCTGAAAACAGGGTTTCTGTTCCTATGGGACATGGTACTCTTGCCACAGAATCCAAAACCTTCTGTCAAAGCTTGGGCTGTTATTTGGGGCTCTTGAAACAGACGGCACTCTGTGGCAGACACTTTGTGCCTATTTGTAGGTTTAAATACATGTAGCCAAGGTCCTGAACACTAAGTGAATTTATGTGAGCCTGAGGGGTCAGAGCTCACATCCTCAGTGCATCCTGACATTGACTGACATGCCTGTAGGCGCTGCTGTCCCTCCGAGGCACTGGGGCATTTGACTGCTGTACAGCCTGCAGGAAGAAAGGAGACCCGCACACGGCCCTTACAGGGGCATATGGAGTGGGCCGGGGTCATAGATGAAGCAGGAGGTATACAGCCAGTTTCCAAGGGAAAATCTTCCCCATCTTCCAGTCACCTGCCACTGGTGGGGGGCGAAGACGCCCCCGGGGAAGGTAGCCATTTGACCTGAGAAACTGGTTGTGTCCTGGGACTCGGACAGGTCACTGGTGGCCAATGTGTGATTGCATTCAGAGGAACTACAGACGTGGCAAGGTCACAACAGCTGAGGACGGCCTTCTTCTTTGTTTATTCCTATAAAACGGGTCAACTGGGCACCACAGTCACCCACACTCTCAACTCTCCCAGAGCAGCGGCAGTGAAGGCGCCACTAGCAATGGTAAAAATAACAGCTTGAGCTGACCGCGCTTGCACCATGCGCCCTCCAGGTGCCTTTTATGCACTAACTCACTGAGTCCTCGGACCAGCTTTGCCCACCAAGTCACAGTCTCCCCACTTCAGAGACAGGTTAGTGAGGTTTACAGAAACTGCCCAAGGACGCAGAGCCTTGAATCCCAAAGCCCAGCCCCAGAGCTGTGCTCAGAGCCACCGCTCATCCCTCATTCCCCCCGCCCCGCCCCTCCCCAGCCATGTGCCTCCAACAAACAAGTAGGAATTAGGAAACATATAAGGCGGGGGGGAGTCCCCCAGGAGGTGCCCCCTCTTTAGGGCTGTGGAAGCCTTCTTCACTGGTCTTGCATTTCTCCGGAAGGAGAGCTCCGCTTTCCAGAGTCCGTTTTAGCCAGTCACCCTTGATTTTCATTCCTTCAAAGAGAAGTCTCCCTTAGAGCAATGGACTCCAAAACAGCACATTTCCTTTACGTTTATGTCTGTTTTACCATCACACGCATCTTTGGCAGACTTGGGAAAACCCAATTTGATCAAACTTTTAAAACCCACAGGCTTTATGTCTTTTATCATTCCTTTCTTTCATAACATTTCCTTCCTTGTTACATAAGCAAGCAGATCTCTAAAGCTTGCCCTGAAAGGAGTTAAATGAGCCTCAAATGGATTAAAAACTGGCAAAGCTTTGATCTGGGTAGTGAAATGTCTTGCTCCAGAGGAAGGGGAAAGAGGCTTAGGCATTTGGTGAATTTCACTCAAAGCCTGACCAAGCTGCCCTGGGAAGCCACAGAGTTCAAAGCTGCAGGGACACTCCTTAGATTCTGCAAAGCCCAGCGGTGGCCCTGCTTCTTGCTGGAAATTTCTACTAATCCAACAAAGGACAGAGATAAGAGACTGCTAACACATTAGGAAATAGAGCATGTACACATATTATTTACTTTCTTTAAGCCTGAGGGGTGTGTGTGTGTGTGTGTGTGTGTGTGTGTGTGTGTGTGTGTTAGTTGATCATTTACCAGCCTGTTACTAGTCAATTCCTAAAGAAGCAAAGAGCAAGGGGAGCCCAGAGACCCCCAGGGCTAAAGGAAGACAGGCAGGTCTCATACACTGATGAAGTGGAGATCCTAGCTAGGTGCTCAACACATAAATAATGTATCTTTTAAATTTCCATATGCAATTAAAAGAACTCTAGCTAAACCATTGCTTGCAAACTATCTTTTCTAGTTTTACCCTTAGTGAGCCATAAATTAACCAGACCCAGGAACATGATTTATCAGGCAGGTATTAGGTGGACTTTTGGATTTGTAAATAACACTCTGGTCTATCTCGGAAATCCATGTAATGCTAAAAACATGGAAATATGGGCTCAGTGGAGACTGAAATGTTGCTAAAGAGATCATCAGATCCGCTAATTGTAGGGCTAGAAAAAAAATCTCTTTGTCTTCACATCAAATGCATACAACACAGAAAATGATTTAATTAAATATGATTCAAGAGCCATCTGATATAGCTGTAGAGAGACAAAAATAGATGCTGTAATCTCTCTAAATTTACCAAACATTTACTTCAAAACAAATATCACCCTTGGAAAGCTATAATTATTTTCTCCCCAACCTTGTTCCTGTGCCTTTGAGGACTGATGTCAATCTAGTTTAGGTGGACAGAGGTGCATCTGGAAAGGAATATTACAGAAAAGGAATTGAACATCTACGATGGAAAGATTTTTCCGGCCTGTTCATGGACTATTCTTGCCTACCTGGCTTGTACCTTCCCCCCACCTCCCCCACTCCCATGTTCTAAATTTTCCATCATGGTTCTTCTGTTTTTTTATTTTTTTATTATTTTTTAAATGTTAATGTTCGTTTATTTTTGAGAAAGACAGAGAGAGTGTGAGTAGGGGAGGGGCAGAGAGAGAAGGAGACACAGAATCTGAGGCAGGCTCCAGGCTCTGAGCTGTCAGCGCAGAGCTGAATGTGAGGCTCTAACTCATGAACTGTGAGATACGACCTGAGGTCAAGTCAAATGCTCAACTAACTGAGCCACCCAGAGACCCCTCCATCATGATTCTTTTAAACTATGTGCTACAAAATACATGTAAGTCTCTTTGTCCCTTTTTAAAAAAAAGTTTTTTTGTCTATTTATTTTTGAGAGAGAGAGAGAGAGAGCGAGCGAGAGAGAGCGAGCGAGCATGAATAGGGGAGGAACAGAGAGAGAGGGAGACCCAGAATCCGAAGCAGGCTCCCGGCTCTGAGCTGTCAGCACAGAGCCTGACTCGGGGCTTGGACTCACAAACTGTGAGATCATGACCTGAGCTGAAGTCGGACACTTAACCGACTGAGCCACCCAGGTGCCCCCCTCCCCCCTTTCTTTTAAGTAGGCTCCACACCCAGTGCAGAGCCCAACGTGGGGCCCAAATCCATGACCCTGAGATCAAGGCCCAAGTGGAGATTAAGAGTCGGAAGCTCAACTGACTAAGCCATCCAGGTGCCCCTTTTATGTTGTAATTTTATTTAAACTCTATATACATTCTATCAATTCTTTCTGCCCCAACTCACAAGAGTAGGTGTAAATAAGGTGTCAGGAGCATGTCTTAAAAATCAAATCTGAGCACATTCCCCCAGGAGAGAGATGTACTCTCAAAATATTGCTGACAACATGTCTTCATTTTCAAATACTTACTGAGCGCCTACTAGGCGTGGGAAGGAACACCAAGATGTGAAACATGAAGGTCAAAGAATGTGCAACCTAGAAGCTGGGGCAAGCAAAGGCGTGAATGCATATGAGGAATGGCAGCACCTGGTGAGGGTTGAAGGCTGCGCCAGGTGCACAGGTGAGGCCATTGGGGTGAGCAGGGCTGAAATCAGCCTACCGCCTCTCACCCTGGCAAGGGCAGAAGCCATCCAGGGTAGAGGCTATTTTCTAAATCACACAAACACCAGGCCCCACCAACTGGTACATGGGTGTGTTTAGGGTAGGTAAAGCCCTTCAAGGATCTGAGAGACTAGAAGAATTAGGATCTATTCCCCATCTACCAAAGGCTGTGACTATTAAGAACAAAAGACAATTGACATGAAACAGATGCTTAAAAGAGTCCCGAACCCCCTCTACACACAAAGCTTTGGTATTCAATCTGCTGCGATGAAGACATTTTAACACTCGTACAAATGGGGAATTCTCTGCTAGAGGCGATTAAGAGTTACCTTGGTGATCAACATAAGGCTTGAAGGCCTGAAGGATTTTTGGCACAGCCACCCCCATGTCAAGTTCCGTCAGAGTTAGTTCATTCATAAAGTAGGGGAGCTGGAGGAGAGAAGTAAACAATGAATGTTAGTTACCTGGTCAATGTTAGAATTCAACATACTCTTAGAAGGAATGATGGTTTGGGGGATACATTTACTTAACCAAAATTTATTGAGCATGTACCACATACAAGGCATCATCCTACAGAGAGGGCTGTAGACAAGTCAGGCGAGGACCTTCTCTTGGGGTGTATGGTGGAGAGGCGGAAACAGATAAAGAAGTAGACAACCTGAGTAGAGTGATTAGTGTTGAAGAGAAAGTAAGGCAGGAGCCAGGTGTGGGGGGGGGGTGGCTATTTTGGCCAAGGATGTCCGTGAAGGCTTCTGGGAAGACTGCTATCTGGCTAAAGACCTGACTGAGGAGAAGGAGCCAGCCATGTTGATCAGGTTAATGGTGCCTAGAGTTGGCTACAGTGTGGGAAAGTAAACCTCTCTTAGACTAACTGCTCCAATGTTTCTGATAGGTAAACTCACAGTATTTATTAAAATCCTTGGGGAGAAAAATATCACATCCCTTGACCCAGCACTGGACATTTTCCTTCTGCCTGCCCTGGATTTGAGTTCCTCGCTCTACCCTGAGAGACTGGTCTGTGCAAACGACGTCGGGGTGCTATCCTGCCCTCTGGCTTCTGCCTGGGCTTGGACCACGGGATAGGGAGGAGGGGAGGTACATGGGAAGAGTACTGTCAGGAATTTGTCCCCTCCCTTTGTTGAAGGCCACTGCTCCTGGCAGACAGGCAATCTCTCCACACAGCCGTGCTGCCTGAGGTCTGGTAGTCGCTCCTTGCTCTTGCCCCTACAGGGAGTGGTAGCTCCCCTCTGCCGCCAGCCCTGGTCCTGCTCTACCCCTTGTGGTTTTCCTACCCTGGCTCACAAGTTTATAAATCTTTCCCTTAACAAACTCTCCTCTCAGGTTACTCCCTTGAGTGTGCCAACTGTTTCTGGCTGGGACCCCAACTAATACAGCATCAGTAGGAATTTGTTCTAAAGGAACTAATCTGAGTACTAATAGGCTTAGAAATTCCTACTTAACCTCAAGAAGACAGAATTCATCCATCCGTGTTTCTTTCACCTGAATTTATGTATGTGTATTATTATTATTATTTTTTAACCTGTAGTCCATTCTTCATTTCAGTATAAAACATAAATTCGGGATCCACCTTAAAATTTTTTTTTCCAACGGCCAGTCAGGTGTCTTACTGAACAACCAATACTTTCCCCACTAACCTGTAAAGCCACCTTTAAATACAAGATTCCGAGGATGCTGGAGCCTGTGTTGAGCTGTTTTTTCCCCTAGTAGTATCAACCAGCTTTTATTACTGTAGTTTTATAATATATTTTAAAATCTGGTAAGTCTCTCTCTCCTTTCTTTCCCCCAGAATTTTCCTTTCTCGTGAGTTCTTCTCCATTTAAACATTAGAACAATTTTATAAAACTTAGACTGTACTCACGAGTTGTTGTTGTTTTCAATATATGCTAAACACTTCCCATAAAGTGAGGTCGCATTTAGCCAGGCACGGATTTAATGCCGACTCTGGCCAGACCTCTTCAATTGTTGATTCTGGTGACAAATCACTGGGAAACTCCACCTCTGCTTTTCCGCAAGGGCTTGTGACATCTGTGCTGGACAGAGTGTGACTAGAGACCGTACTCAAACGTGCATGAGAATTGGTGGTTGCTGTATTTGGAAAACCTTTTTCCAAGGCATCAATGCTATGTGGCGGCCGGCCTTCCAATTAGCCTACAGAATGCTACTTGGCCAAGAATGTAGCCAAATTCTTCCACCTTTGTACTGTTTGGTCTATCACCGCCACTCTAACAGCCAGTGAGTCAGGGGCACGCTGGGTTTCTGTGGGAACAGGAGTCCGGCACTGACAAGGGGGAGTGAATGCAGAGACGGTCTGAATGCCCAGATCTCTGTCCAACATCCCAGATGTCCCACCCTGCACCCTGCAGTCCCTGCACGGACAGAGGAAAGACCTGAGCCAAAGGAAGGGCTGAGGGACAGGGGACTGAGAAAGATTCAGCAGGGCTGAGCTGGGCTGTAATCACCAGTAAGCAGAACAGGGAGGGGCTCAGCCAGACCAGGCTTCCCACTTATTCACCAGAGTGCCCAACTCTAAGATTCTAGAATATCTCTAAGCACCCTTCTTCCCCTCCAAATCACAACTGATCTGAATCAAAACTCTCCGGTCCGGGCCCTAGCCTGGACAGCCTCCTTCCTACTCCAAGAAAAGTCACTCCTCCTGCTCTTTTCTTTCTTTAAAAAAAATTTTTTTTTATTTTTGAGAGAGAGAGACAGCATGAGCAGGGGAGGGTCAGAGATAGAGGGAGACACAGAATCCGAAGACAGACTCCAGGCTCTGAGCTGTCAGCACAGAGCCTGACACGGGACTTGAACCCACGAACCCTGAGATCATGACCTGAGCCAAAGTCGGATGCTTAACCGACTGAGCCACCCAGGTTGCCCTTCTCCTGCTTTTTTCAACCAGAAACTCTCTTCTTCCCACCCGAAGGCACCACAGTAAGATAAGAACCCCCTGCAGGTTCTTTACCCTCCTAAGTACACCTGGTCAGCCAGGTGTATGGAACATTCTCAGGTTGGTGGGGGGAGTGCCGGAAGCCGTCGGCGATAACAGCATTTGCTGACTCGGGCACAAGAGGCCCGTGACAACTGAGGCCCCGCGGTGGTGTTGGGAGGGGCCGGCTGAGACCAAGAATGTACTTGCTGTTGGGGCAGAAAGTCAGCTTGTTTTAAACCATCACTGGGCCTCAGATACACACACAGGGCTACTCTTTCACAACATGAGTCATTCTCACATGCGAGGGTGACAATCTGAGACTGCAGGGCCAGGACAGAGTTCTCCACATGTCAGGCCTTCGGGGGGGAGGAGACAGGGGAGACCAAGAGGTCACAGCAGACAGCTCTGGCTCTTCCAGCCGCTCCGGCTCTTGTACTGGCCGTTCACCAACACTCGCTACCAGGTTCAGTCCTGCCCGGGATATCTGGATGTTGGTGATACTAAGACTTCTTTTGGCAAGGGTGGTGCCAGGTTCAGAATTTGTGTAATATCCTGCTGCCTTTCTGTTCATTCCATCACATCCGGGGTCTCCCCTGGTCTGTAGGGGGGCATTTGGGGCTGGCAGCTCAGGTCAAGGTGGAGGTGTTGTGGCTGGCAATGGAGGGGGTACGGCTCCCACCTCTGGAATGCAGGTACTACTCAATCTAGGCCACTTTTCTCCATCCTAACCTTCTAGCGCTTCTGACCTCACAACACAAAAGGCAGCTTTAAGTCTGCAAACTGAGAAAGCTCATGACCAGCAGGGAGAAAAGATGAAAATAAAAGACTTTCTCTCAACTTCTTCTGGGATGAGAGAACCCACCGATCTCCACCAGGAGGGCAGAAGTTCCACGGACTTCCAGCAGCCGAGAGAAGCGAACGTGTGTGACGGGGAGAGCAGTGCCCGTCTGGAGCTGAGGCATGCCCTGCTCTCTGCCTCCCATGCCAGGACCCCAAGCTCTCATGCTCGGGGCAGGGCCTCTGGGAAAAGAGGAATGCCAGCCCCACTTGTGTGTCCTGACCCAGGAACTCAAGTTCTCCATCATTTTCCAGAAAGGGGGAAGAGGTTGAGTGAGCTCCAGCTTGCTGCTTGTTTACAAACACGGGAGTGTTACTGCCACTTCCTGCCCTCCCCTTGGACTTGGCTGGCAGAGTGGCTTCAACCTTCAATCTGCCTGAACAATGACAGGCTGACCTGTGTCAACTGAGCCCTCCCAAATCCTTGCCCGAATTCTGCCTCGAAATCCACTCTTCCAGCTCAGCCTCTCCTTTTCACCAGGGCTTGGAGCAGAGATGACACTGGCCTGCGCTGGCAGACACAGCCTGTTAGGGCTTGACTGAGCCACAAGACGCTTGGTCTGTCACCCAAAGGAATGACAAAAGTCACATCAAAGCTTCTCCATGCCCACATTTTCCTTCTAAGGCAATTTTACCTTAGCTCAGTTTCCTAACCTGGAGTCCTGGAACTCTCTGAAGTCATGGGCAAAATTCTGACTCACTATGCATTTTTCTAGGGAAAGGATCCATTCATTTCTACGTCTCCAAGGTATCTCTGACCCGGGAAGATCCACTGACGTAAGCTGACTGTGCAACTTCTCAGTGAAGATCTGGAAACCCAAGTGAGTCTTCCTTGGCTGGGTCTTCACTGGGTCAAAAACTTCCTTCCAAGTAACCGAAACAAGGTCTCTGGGTTGGCGGAGGTGGTACCAAGTTTAGTCATTTGGTGGTAATCATGAGGAATATTTATGCAGTTTAAAATTGCTTCCAAGTGGGCCCTTGATCAGCACCAGGACTGTTTTTTTTTTTTTTCAGCAAAGAGAGAGCCCAAAATAAAATACCATCTGGCCAGAAGTAAAGGTCAAACCCAGACACATTTAGAGTCCCACGCTAACTTTCCCCGCCTTGAGAGGCAGCGCGACTTGGAAAAGGGGTCTGTAGTCTGGCATGTTCCTCGGCAAGGATGGTGCGGCCCTCAGACCCTGGGTGGGCTTCGGAAATACAATTTAAGTTCCTTACTAATTTCAGGGTAACAGTGGTCTACATGACAAGGCAGCTACAAAGCTCCTATTTTCCCACATCAAATTCTGGACTATCACCTAAAATAGAAAACAGTGTGGGCACCACAAAGGAAAAGGTAAACAGGAACATTCATTAAGTCCTCGGGTATGGTTAGTCATTGGGCCAAGGTCACAGCTACATTGTTCTCATATGTTCTTTGCTTTAAGCCAAATTATTTTTCACTTAAGGTATAAGGATACTAAACTTCCAGATTAAGAAACATGAAAATTGGAAGCCTCTTGTGTGGAAAATGATACCTTTATTTTGCTGAGTTTCATTTGGATTTTCTTAGACACCAGATCAGACCAATATTTCTCTCCTAAGAAGTCCCAAAACATTCTTCCAAGCAAGGCGTTCACCCAGGCTTCCTGTTCTTCCTCCTCTGAGGGTGCAGCCTCTGGCAACTGGCAATAGAAAAGGAACCAAAATTAGCTGGAAAGCAACTGGAGAACAAGACAGGTGCTTATTTTTACAGTCACTGAAGGTCCCTTCCTACGAGATGGGCGACCATGGGAGCTGTCTTTCTCCCCTATAAATTACAAGTCTCACGTTATGTCAGTGAATAGAAAAAGGGAGAAACAAAAGCCACCATCACAGATAAAAACTGCTCTTTGTTTTTTTCTACCAGTCTTCCTGTGAACCAGCTAATATTTCATACAATCAGGTCAATCAGACTGCCCTACCTCCCAAATTACCTTGATACCTGCTTCTGATTACTGACATCTCTGATTAAATATCTGCCTATCTTTCTTTCAGCTGAGACTTCCTGGACATACAACCATCAGGCTGTCCTCACAAAGCAGCCCGAAAGCCTCCGGCAAGAGCCTGGGACTCCTACAGTCAGCCAGTCTTATGAACCCTTTGCCCTCTTGGGCGAGGTGTGGGGAGGGTCCTTAAAAATACTGATGCCTGGGCCCTACACCCAGAGACACTCGTTTAAGTGGGTATCAGAATTTTCAGAAGCTCTCTCACTGATGCACTGAACAGGTGAGGGTGAGAACCACAGCCCTGGATTAGAGAAATCCCCGTCTCAAGAATTCTGTGTACTTCCTACAGCTGCCCTCCCCAGGTCAGCCCAGTGAGATACCCCAGGCCTCACCCCCCTCTTGGTACAGTCTGTCTTAAACATGTAGCATGGCCGGTGTGCAAGCAGGAGAAGAACAAATCTGAGTTGATTTCTGGTTTTCAAGGCCAATCATCAGATCCTTGCATGGAGAGGGCCAGGTAGGGTGAGGCAGGAGAGGAGCAGCAGTGCCATCCGCTGAGGGTGTGTGGGGGGCGGGTACCTGGCAGTGCAGGTAATGCCTGCGGACCATCACCTCTGTCACTGTCACTGCCCAACGACCCTGCGCCAGGCCCTGTGGTAAGCCTGTTTCTCCGGCTCCCTCATTTACGCCTTACAATGCCCCAGAAACACGGAACCTTTACTGCTATTTTAGGGATGAGGAAACTGACGTGGAGCCATTCGGTGTCCTGCCTGAGGCCCCTCATTGATCGGCACAGCCCGACTCAGCCTCCTTCTCCCTGATCTCCACCTGCTCTGTCCTGAGGGAGGAAGGTGGTGTGACTGGCACCTGGTGTGACAGACATGTCCTTATGCTGAGAGCTCTAATCAGACTATAGCCTTACAGAAACAATTAGCCGTGGAAAGCAAAGACCAAAAAAAACCCAAAAAACAAAAAAACCAACAACCCCCCCCCCCCGCAAAACTAGAAATGTAGAAATTGGCGAATTGTTCACCCTTTCTCTTCCCTCTGTGGTTTGTACAAACTCATCTGCTCTGACCTTACGGGCTGCCCGCGGCCATAATGCACATTAGACGCCCTCACCCTCTCCACACTTTGTGTGTGTGCTCACGCCGGTGCTGTCTGTGGCGGGCGGCTGGGACTGCCCACATCACCACTGTGTGCCTCGGCCAGGGGGACTGCGCCCAGGTGGCCCTGGAGATCTGATGACTTGTGAGGACCCCAAAGGTCCGTGGCATGTACCTACCCGGACTTTCCTGAAGTCTGGAGTTCTGAGGGTCCAAGTCAGGGGAACCGGTCACGGAGCGTGTGCAGGGCCTAGTGGACAGAGCAGCGCCCACCTGTCCACTAATCTTGTCAGAGCAGATGTGTCTCTCTCTTTGGGGGTCTGGGAGTTTGCTTGTAGTTTTAAATCTAATGTCTATAGGGTCTATAAGGGGACATTTTGTGTTCTAGGGGTCCTTTAAATCTGGGTGTTTTCATGGGTGTCCTTTATAAATGTTGGTGGGTCTCATTAAAAAAAAACTAAACTCTGTGGGCACTGGGGTGGCTCTGTTGGTTGAGTGTCTAACTCTTGTTTTCGGCTCAGGTCGTGATCCCACAGTTTGTGGGACTGAGCCCCATATCGGGCTCTGCACTGACATTGGCTCTCTCTCTTCCCCTCTCCTGCACACACACATTCTCTCTCTCTCAAAATAAATAAACTTAAAAAACAATTAAACTCTTGTTTAAAAATTAACACGTTGGTCATTCCAACATTTCAATGGCTGAACAGTATCTCTGTGCTTTTCAGTGCTGTAATATCTTTTGTTATTAGCCATGATTTTTTTTTTTTTGTTTGTTTAAGATCTCACGTAATCTTTGTTCCCAACGTGGAGCTTGAACTCACAACCCAGAAATCAAGAGTCACACGCTCCACCGGCTGAACCAGCCAGGCGCCCCTAACCACACATTTCTGCCTCTAGGTTCTGGATGCAGGAGCAGAAGCCTGTGATCACTGAGCGCTCAGCCATCCCACACGTGTGACATGGTTTGGGAATCACCATGCTCTCTGCCTGAATATCTGTGCCCACCCCAAAGGGGATACAGTCCAGCTTCTCTGAGGTTATGGTCTTTGAGTCTCATCAGATTATCCACACAGACTTCCAAGTAAACACCCAACCAAGGACAATGTCCTCCTTCCCGGGGCATTCAGGCATTGCCAAGTTGTGCCCACACAGGGCAGCGCGTGTCTTGCTTAAGATTTGTGGGCAACGTAAGAGGATTGGTTACTTTCCCGTCTCGAGTGGGGGAGTCTAACCGTTATTAACCTTTCCTTACAGCCCTATTCACAGCAAACAGGGTTGCACAAAAGAGCAAGAAACAAAGCCCATTTCACAACTTATGTTCCAAGACAAAGGCATATGATGTGGAAACAAATTTCTGAAATAACTGACAAGCAGGTTGGTTTTTTTTTTTCTTTTCAACAGTTCCTTCTACAGACTTCTCTCTCCACAGACCTGTTGGGAACAAAGAAAAATCCAGGAGCGGCAGAACACTGACGATGCATCGGAGCAGTTTTATGAACAAAATCTGGCTTCACTGGGCTACTAGAAAGAATTCATTTCCAATAAAGGTCATAAAAATTTAAGAGCTTAAAGAAGAAATATGCATGTTTCCGAACATTGCTCTCTGCCTACAGGAAGGAATGTGAGAAGAATATTCATTTCACCATTTCAACTGTATACATATGTTTAGATTGGCTAACTTTCTCAAAATGACTTCCAAAAAAGTCTGGAGAGTCCGACAGCCTGAAGCTCAAGGAGGCTATCATGAGTGTCTGAGAAGCTCTTGGGATATACTTTATTTTTTATTTTATTTTTTACCTTTTAAATGTTTATTTATTTATGAGGAGACTGAACATGAGCAGGGGAGGGGCAGAGAGAGAGGAAAACACAGAATCCAAAGCAGGCTCCAGGCTCTGAGCTGGCAGCACAGAGCCCGATGTGGGGCTTGAACTCACAAAACCTGAGATCATGACCTGAGCCAAAGTTGGACCGACTGAGTCATTCCCCTTTTTACTATTCAGTAGTAAAAGTCCTTTATTCTAGGTACTAGAATACCAGATACATGATTTGCAGACACTTTCTCCATTCTGTTAGTTGTCTTTTCACTTTCTTGATGGTACTATTTGCAGCACAAGTTTTTAATTTTGATGAAATCTAATTTATTTATTTATTTACTTTTTTTTGAGAGAGAGAGAGAGAGAGCGTAAGCTGGGGAGAGATAGGCAGAGGAAGAAAGAAGGACTCTTAAGCAGAATCCACACTCAGAGCTTGATGGGGCTTGATCCCATGACCCTGGAGTTATGATCTGAACCAAAATCAAGAGATGGACGCTCAACTGACTGAGCCACTCAGGCACCTCTAATTTATCTTTTTACAAAATTTTTTGGTTGCATGTACTTTTGGTGTCCTATCTAAAAAAGTTTTACGTGACTCCAAGCCACAGAGATTTAGGCTTATGTTTTCTTCTAAGAGTTTTATAGTTTTAGCTCTTACATTGCAGTCTATGATCCTTTTGAGTTAATTTCTGTGTGTGGTGTGAGGTAGGGAACTTCATCCTTTTGCCACGTGGATACCATTTGTTCCAGCACCATTTGTTGAAAAGACTATTCTTTCCCTCTCCCCTCTCCCTGAACTGTCTTGGCACTTTTTTCTATATCCTTTCTAAAATGTATTTATTTATTTACAAAAATTTGTTTTAATGTTTATTTTTGAGAGGGATGAGAGATAGAGCATAAGCAGGGGAGGGGTGGAGAGCAAGGGAGACACAGACTTTGAAACAGGCTCCAGACCCTGAGCGGTCAGCACAGAGCCCGACACGGGTCTCGAACCCACGAACTGGGAGACCATGACGTGAGCCAGTCAGACGCTTAACCAACTGAGCCACCCAGGCGCCCCTAGAGTTTATTTTACATTAGCTATATGGTTCCATGTTTTGGTTTTTTAAACTCATTGTGTTAGGAGCACTTTTCAATTCCACTCCTAAATGTCTGAAAAGCTGTCTTGGAGCAGAGAAAGGGGAAGTTTCGGAAAACCACTCTGCCAATCATGACTTCCTGGTTTCTGTTTGATTCCTATTTGCTTTTTAGGGTTCTCATCTCCTGACAACAGCAAGCAGGGAGCAGTATCTTGTGATCCAGTTTACAGGTAACAAGATAATCAGTACAAGCAGTGATAATGAAGACGGGACACTCCAGACCTGAGAGGCCTACACTGTCTCTGAACACCGAGGCTCTTCCCTGGATAGCGAGCATGCAAGTGCGTGACGCGGTCCGAGTACCCGAGCCTTGCTCCCGGGGGGCAGGACACCGCGGCCCCACCGACGGTCCTGGCGCCCGGGCAGGCCGCTTGGGGCACACAGAACGAGCGGCCTCCCTGAGCAAACCTGCAGGCGGCCCAGGCGGTCTCCCTTCCTGGGGTGACCACGCGAGGGGTAGTGCTAGGCCCCCTGGAGACATTTTTAGTAAGAGAGTTTCCTTATGTTCTTGTTTCATGAATTACGATTTAAATCTCCTCCTCACCCGAGCACACCGCCTTGACGAGACAGTGAGGCTCTGGTCTCCTCAGCCCGCCTCGCGGCGTCCCGGCCATTCCAGAGGTCGCACTGCCTGAGCAGTGAGAAAACGGCGCCAACACCTCGCGGGTGTGGAGACTTCAGAGGCTCGCACAGCCTGTGGCCGTGAGACAAAGCAGTCACGAGGGCCAGTCTGGGCTCAGTGACCGGTCACTAACCACGACCCAGGTGGAGAACCAGGCCCTTCCTTGAAAAGAGTGATTTTATAATTCAAATGATCTCCGAAGTGGTTTCAATATGCAGAATCCCCTGAATATGTTTTTAATTATTGTAAGAATAATTACAACACGACTGCACTGTGTTAGCACTGTTCAATACGAACCTAGTCTTAATTTACTAATCATATCCTGGGTGTTTGTAACACGAGTTTGGCTCCGGAGCACCAGTGGCCTCATTCACCTCCTGACCTAGTTTGGCACTAGGTGAACGTGAGAAAGGAGGCCCAGTGGGTGGAAGCTGCCATTACACTTGGAGCCCTCAGGGAAGAGATGCTCTGACCATGGCCTACAAGGGGCCGCAGCAGGGCGACAGCGGGGAGAGGAGAGGTTGAAGCAAAGGCTGGAGCTGTGTTCCAGTTCCCTCTATGAAAGAGGAGGGGAACCTGCTACCCTGGGTAAGTTCTGGCCGGTGGCTGACACAGACAACGTGACAGTGTACCTTGAAAAAATGTCAAAGGTTCCTTTTGTCTCTGAGCCCTTTGAGTTTCTCTTGGACTTATTATGTCAGAGGCAGTGGACCCTAAGAAATAACCTGGCCAGTCTTTGGCAGGAAGAATAACACTAATCACCACATCCAAAAGGTCCATATTTGGCAAGACTGTGGGGGAAAAGGCATTCAGGAATGGTGGGAACGAACATTGGTGCAATGCTTATGGAAGGGATCTGGTAATACGTAACGAAACTACGTGTTCATTTTACCTTCTGATCTAGCAATCTCACTTCTAAGATTTTACCAACAACACAATTACATTGTTTGTAATTGCAAAAGACTGGAAACAACCTATATAGGTCCCTATAGAAGAGAGAATGCATATATACTATGAAACATTTGTACAATGGAGTAAGTGCTTTAACAAGAGGAGGGACAGACATCTGTGGACTGATGTGGAGTGATTTCCAGAATGTACTGGTAAGTGAAAAAAGTAAGGTACAAAAGAGTATCCAAAAATGCTAAGACATATTTGATTAAGACAGAAGGGGCAATAAAACCAGAAAGGATAAACTAGAGACCAAGGAGAGTGGCTACGGCAGGGGTGAGTGGGTGAGTGGGAAGGGAGGAACGGAAGAAACAGGGTGGGGGTGATGGCCCTTTTCTGAGTAGGTCTCTACACAGCTTTGATCTCTGGAATCCTGTCAATGTTTCACAGGTGTGTATACATACACACACACACACACACACATTAAAAATGGAGTGAAAAGATCCTCATTTGCTCATACTGCTAAGTTAATAAGAAAAAAAAAACTGGTTAAGAACTACTTCCACTGACTTAATTAAAGGAAAACATGAAAAGTAATAAAAGTAGCCTAGGAAGCTACAGCAGATCTTCCTTTCCAGAAATGACACAATGATATTTCTCATCCCACATGCTCTTCTTCAGCAAGAAGTACAATCTATACCCCCATCCTTGAAGCTGGGCAGGGGTGCTGACTATTCTAAGAGAACATGATAGAAGTAATGTTATTTTACTTCCAAGACTAGGTCATACAAGGTGATACGGTGTCCGCTTGGCTCTTTCTCTAGGGAGACCTGCCCTCGGAACCCAGTCACCAGGCCACGTGGAGAAGTGAGCCCCCAGCCAGCTCCCAGCATCTGCACACCGGCCGTGGGAGTGAGGCATCCTGGGAGCAGCTCCTCCGGCCCCCAGTCCAGCCTCCTCGGCTGACACTGTATGGAACAGAGAGAAGCCTTCACTGACCAGCTTAGTCAAAGTACAAGTCGGTAAGTAAAGAGAACAAATGGTCGGCGTGTCAGGCCGCCACACGCTTCAGGCAGGCCAGGTGGACGCAGGAGCCCAGCACCAGACCTCACGCGCCTTCTTCAAAAGGACAGCCATCCCATTTACACAAGTCTGCCTCGCTGGTTTCCCAGCCCACGCAGACCAGAGTCACTGCATTGAGTGTGGGGGTGGGAGGTGGGGCTAAGCACTCAAGGAAAAACATCTAGAAGGACCATACGAACAGCAAGCAGTCAACTGACAATGGAGATAAAGGGCTGCAGAACCCGCAGCCCGGATGGTTCCGACGGGGGAGAGCGGCCTCCGACCTCAGCAGGCCTGCATGACGACAAGCTGGGGTTTCTGTTTGTTAAGTTCTTAAATGATCAAGATTAAATCACCCCTGCCTGCTCTGCCTAAGGGGGCCAGGAAATGCAATGTGGTTTTTAAAGATTTTCATCAGACTTAGAAGAGGTAAACCATGTTTTGATGCTTAAAGAGGTAAATGCCAAATACTCAGAAAAGAGGTTTGCACTAGAGAATCCCCCAGGGACAGCGATGCTGGGGCAAGGGGCTGGGCTGTGAGACATCAGGGCCGCCCAGCCCCTCCTGGGGCTTCTGCAGACCCTGGTGGGGACATGCCACATGTAACACACACTGAGGAACGTGTTCTAAAACATGTTTGTTTTGTTTTTGAGAGAGCGAGCGAGCAAGCGAGCGCACTCATGTGTGTGTACCAGCAGGGGGAGGAGCGGGGGAGGGAAGGGGTGGAGAGAGAATTCCAAGCAGGCTCCATGTGTCAGTGTAGAGTCTGCCACGGGGCTTGATCTAGCGACCATGAAATCATGACCTGAGATGATCAAGAGTCAGATGCTTAACTGACTAAGCTGCCCAGGCGCCTGTTTTTGTTTCTGTTTTAAATTTAAGGAACTCTTTTAAAAAGCAAGAATTTCACTATATACTTTTCTTATATTAGAATACAATTACCTTCCTGATTCCCCTGAGTCTGAAGACAGCGCAGACAGCGATAACACGGGGAGAAAAGGGATTTGGGGTTGGGGGATTCACTCACTGGTAGAAAACAGGACATTGCTAGAATCATTTTCTATTACCCAACTCTGGCCTAGAGGAACGTCGGCTTCCCACCCTAGCTGGTCGCTTAGGGCAGAGGGCAGAGGCGGAGGGTGAGAGGCCAGCAGGGGCACAGGGCTGGTTTTTGGCTGGCAGCCAGCTGAGTGGGGGTTTGGGAGCCTCCTCCACACGGCAGAGGATCCATGAAATGAATGAAAACTCATGACTGGCTAACAGCACAAGAAGGCAGCACCACGTGCTTCCCGTTAAGAACAGAAATACAGTCACTGCAAGAGGTCACCCACGTTAGCAAGTTACTGAGCATGAGAAAAACAGGCTTCGTGGGCCACAGGCAGAGGCGGCGCTTCGGCCCAAGCGGAGCTGTGGCAGGAGGCCCCGGGTCCTGCGCACTTCCAGAATGGCCAGCAAAATGGCAGCTGTGGCAGCAGAAGGCCAGGGGCCTCAGGCCAGGCTCTGTACATGCTGTCACCTAGCAACTGTGAATTAAGCCACTTAACTCAGGTGAGCCTGTTTCTCCATCTACAAAATGGAGATGGAGACTATAAGGGATCAGGGTCCTTCTATGGATGTGCCTCAAGGGCCAGGCGTATGGCGGCTTATATTCTTTATCTTATCGCAGATGACCTCGAGTCAATGTCCAGCTTGTTACACTGTGGGAGCAACGCCCGCGGTGAATCTTCAAAAGCACAGGATGCAGCTGGTGCGTCAGAATTTGAGACTACAAAGGTGACTGAGAATTAGACCTCTATCGCTCACGACTCTGAGGACGCCCGCTGACTGCCCAGTTGCTCAGGTCAAAGGGTAGGAGTGATCTTTGGCCCGTCCAGTTCCGTCACGCCCCATCCCTGGGGCACCAGCACACCCAGCCAGCTGCCCCGCATCACGCCTCCCTGCTCCAGCGGTTCTGCCCTCCGCAGCCCCACTCTCTGCCGCCGGAGCTGCTCCTCACCCACTCTCCTCCTACCACCCACCTCCCATGAACAGCCGCTTCTAACTGTAAATAGATCAACATTACGCCCTGCTCAAAACCCTCCCAGTGCGTCCCACCTCCTTAGAACTGATCCCACGAGGCCCTGCCTCTCTGTCGCCTTGCTGGCCTCATGGCAGTTCCGTGAATATGCCAACCACACGCCTCCCCGGGCCTCGGCCTCGGCACCCGCTGGCCTCTCCTCTGGAATGCCACTCCCACACAGATCCCATGTCTCACTTCCTCACTTCCGTCAGGTCTCTGACCAAATGTCACCTCCTCAAGGAGGCCCTCCTTGACCACCGCTCTAAAAAAGCAGTCTTAAAAGACATAAAAAAAATTTTTTTTAAAAAGGGGCACCTGGGTGGCTCAGTCTGTTAAGCATCCGGCTTCGATTCAGGTCATGATCTCACGATTCGTGGGTTCTAGCCCCGCATCAGGCTCTGTGCTGACAGCTCAGAGCCTGAAGCCTGCTTCGAATTCTGTGTCTCCCTCTCTCTCTGACCCTCCCCTGCTCCCACTGTCTCTCTCTGTCTCTCAAAAATAAAGATGTTAAAAAAAGAGCAGTCTGGCCATTTTCCATCTTCCCATACTTGGCTTTACACTCATTCTTGCCACCACCAGATGTTACTTGCTGTCTACCCGACTAGCTAGAGTGCCAGCAACCTGAGGGCAAGGCCCTCATCTGTCTTGTTCGCTCCCACGTCCCCGGTGCCTAGAGCTGGGCCTGGTACCTGAAGCGCTCAGAGTGCTTACGCAGGTAAAAATGAGTTTGAGTAGAAAAGCAGAAAAGCCACGGCTCAGGCAGCCAGCTTTACCTTCTTCCCAGCCGTGGGGCTGCTCTCCGCACTCTGCACGGGGCTCCTCTGGGGGCTCCGGTTTTCCTGGGGGACACACCGGGCCATGTACACGCTGTAGTCCAGGAGCATCTTCTGCCGCACGCTGCCCACCAGCTCCTTCTGCTTCGGCTGGGACAGGAGCTCGTCCGCGCTGCCCTTGCTGCTGCTGCGGCTGTGGCTCAGGTGGCCCGAGGGGCTGCTGTGTCTGCTGTGTGAGGGCAAAACCCCTGCAGCAAAGAAGTGACGGCTGTTAACACCAGCGAAGAAAGTGATGACAGACTAAACAGAAGTCGAACCGATTTCACTGGGTAAGGCTGAAAACCAGCCAAAATGCTAACAAACGACTGTTTAAAAATTTAAGTATTTATAAGGGTATTTCCTACCCTGAGAAATACCTTCCACTCTAATAATAATGTTTTAGAACAGTTTTTATTCTTCTCCAAGAGAATTCGGAACTGAAAGTCATGAAGTCCGCCTGGTAAGTACCTTTCTCCTTTTTACCCCCTGGTTATCACTTAGGGACAAACACGGAACTGACATCCCCCGAGGGACAAATGGAAAGCGGGCAGAAAGCTAAGCGCTCATCCGTGGCTCAGGGCAATTCCAGACCTGCCATCTTTCATTCAACGAAGGTTTTCATCAAGTACTTTCTCTGGGCCAATTCCACATTAAAAGAACGAGACATAATCCCTGCCCTTGAATCTGGGCACCTGGGCAAATAAATCAGCATAACTGAAGCCTGGCTGAAGGGCTTCCAGGGCAGAAAGAAGAGGGTGATGACCTCTGCCCCAGAGAGCCAGCCCCAGGGCTGACTTTCACGGGCAGTGCCCTCCAGGTTGCCTTTTGAAGAAGCAGTTGGCATTTTCCTGGTGCAGGTGGGGGAAGAGCGTTCCAGTTAGAGGGAACAGCATATGCAAAAAGCAAGGACAGGGCCCCATAGGCCTGGAGAACACTGAGAGGTTCAGCAAAGGTCCAAGTGGGGTCCATGGGGCAGAGGGACAGGTCATCAGTACCAATGTGTGTCAGGAGGCCAGAGGACTCTGCATTTCTATGGTGATCTTAGGCTTGGGAGACCATGTTCAGAGTCAGGAGCCTAAGAGCTCTAGCTTGAAATACTGCCCTGACTCACCCACCCCCTTGTCACAACTAGGGTCACAACTAGGACAACAGAGAACCTATTGTCCTCCTGACGTTTCTTCTCTCAGAGGAGTCACAGTATGTAAAAATAAATATAATCCTAAGGAACCAGAAGAGGCAAAAACCCATATATCTGCAAGTCGGTCCATCCCTGGTTGATTAAATGATTCGGTGCCAAGGGTTGTAGTGATCAGACTACAAGGTAAATGATTCGTGAGAACACTCCTTAGACGATCATCAGTTCAGGGTGGGCTTCCTTCCTTCCTCCCTGGGAATCTCTCTCTGTTCTCCTTCAGACTCTTTAAACATACGTAAGCATTTAGCACACATGTCATTACCTGGTTTACTTCCAGAGACTCCTGGTGGCTTCTTGATCTCCGACTTCAGTTTAGATGCCAGAATAAATCGCCTAAACCACTCCTCTTTCTCTCGGCCAGTTCTCCCAAAGAGATACAGTATCTGATCTCGCTGGCCAGATCTTGTTCCCTCCTGAGGATGGGGTGGCTTCTTAGGGTCCTCGCCGCCCAGCTCTCTCTCGGCTGGTGGCTTGTCTTCAGTAGTCTCTTTATCAGTCTGGGCCTTAGACATAAAGTCATCTTGTCGACCAAGCTCGATACAAATGGGGTACTTTTTATTCCAAATTCGCTTTCGAGCCAAACTTTTAGGTACAAGATAAATCTAGAATGAAAGGGAAATGATGATTTACACTCGAAATGAAGAGTTGGCCACATTGTGCATTAGTATTATGCAGAACACGAATGCAAACTTTATAGCCCTTTGGACTGAAATGAATGTGAAGTAATTATCACCCTGTCTACAACATGACTATAAAAACTAGGATAAATTTGGGGTGCTTGGCTGGTTTGGGGAGTGTGTGACTCTTGATCTAGGGGTTCGGGTTCGAGCCCCACGTTGGGTGTGGGAACTGCTTAAAAATAAAATCTTTAAAAAGAGAAACTCGGATAAATGTTTAGAAGTGACATGCTATTCTTCAAGCTCATTCAGAAGTAGATGTTTAAGAATTCTGGAAGAGTTACAGATATGTATAATTTTTAGGTAAAGTGTATTCAGTAGATTATCATCAACTGAGTTTGACAATCAACTGAGTTTAATAACCCTGGGCCAACCTCAAACTGGAAAAAAAAAATGAATTTATCAAACTAGATCTAGATGGGAAGCTCAAATTTATGAGCCTCCAGAGTGAATTTATACAGAAACTATTTTAAGTACCTCTGCCTTTGGAGTAAACTTAAAGATCTCTGACATGAGTTATAACAACAGAGATCCTATAGCTTTTTGGAATAACAAATGATTTATGTTTCTAAAAACAGAAGCATATAACACTTATCAAAATGTAGTTATTTTACATACCCATAATTTTCACATTTACAATAGTTATTACCCTACACTGCTACACATAGCTTTTTGTTTGACAGAAAAAAATAATTCTCAAAATAGATGAGTGTGCTGTGCCTTAGTTCCTCGAAGTGTGGTCCACGGACCAGCAGCAAGACTATCAGGTAGGAACTCACACAAATGCAGACTCTCAGGCCCCCCATTCAGAGCCACTGAAGTAGAATCTGCATTTCAAAAGATGCTTGGCTGATCTGCATGAAAGGTACTACCCTAAATTATACTAACACTTTAAGCACATGCACCTGCACACACGCGCGCGCGCGCACACACACACACACACACACACACACACACACACACAACACCCTTTTCCTTTTTTGAGGGGACAAAAAATGCAGTAAAGCAACCAAGATTCCAAATGCTTTCCTTTCATTTACGTTCCCCAAGTTAGCTGGGCTCACCTTGCTGTCTGAAAGGTCGTAGATTTTCTGGCTGATGTAGGTAACCTCTGGCTTTGTTTCATTGTAGCTCGCCCTCCTGGATATATTTTTATTGGGCTTTGAAAGTCTTAAGGTCCCACCCTCAAGTCGAACAAAGACTGAATGGGTCAAAGTCGCGTGGTACGTTTCTGGATCATAGTTGTAAATCTCATTCATCCATCCCTGACGGAGAAAAACTCCCGTTAGTAAAATTAGAGGACAAATCCGATTGGCTATGAAAATGAAGACCATTGAGGGATCCGGGACACTGAAACCAAACCCAACGATGGCTCCAGTCTCTATTCACTGGTGACCAGAGGTTGCTAAGACAAGTGCTCAGCCTGAAAGATAATTAGGGTGGAGGCAAAAGTTAGCATGTTTCTGATAACTAAAAATCTGGATTTGGGGGAGAATGATAATGTCCATTTCTCTGAATAGAAGGTTCTTTTCTTTCTTTTTTTTTAAAGGCTAACAAGCAAATCAGGAAACTCAAAAGTGTTATTCAGGTAAATAGAGCAAGTCTCTCAGCCTGACCTCCTCTGGGGGCGAATAATCCCACCCGGTCTGGCCTTCTTAAATTAGCCATGCTCATTCTCTTCTCAGCTCGCCTGAGAATGTCAGAGATCATATTAACTCATGCCAGCATCCCAGGACTGAGAGAACACCTACCGCTCCATTTCCGGCTCCCTGAAATCACACAGTAAGGCAGATGATCAGGGACTAGGCATTGAATATTATATATCTGATCAACTGTATATCAAAATCCAAAGATATATAGTATCTTCAATGAGTAAAACAGTGCCTCGGGTCCCCCCTCAATCAACATAAATATACTTATGCACTGATCTTCAAAAAGAGCACACACATTAAAGTGTATGGACAACACACAAAGGCCTAACACACCATAAAATTACGCTAAAGCTCCTCCTTATAGCTGTGATCAATATTCATCATACCTGTCCCACAGTACTTTTTCAGATGATACAGTGGCCCAGATCTCCTTAAAAGAAGTTCTCCGGGTGCCTGGGTGGTTCAGTCAGTTAAGTGCCCTATTGCAGCTCAGGTCATGATCTCCTGGTCCACGAGTTCGAGCCCCGCATTGGGCTCTGTGCTGACAGCTCAGAGCCTGAAGCCTGCTTCGGATTCTGAGTCTCCCTCTCTCTCTCTGTCCCTCCACTGCTCATGCTCTGTATCTCTCTCTCCCGCCCCCCACTCTCAAAAATAAACATAAAGAAAAAAAAAGAAGGTCTCTAGGGAATTTGAATAGATTATCTTCCACTCCCCTCATCTTATAAATGTTTTTGAAACAAGCAGAGAGGTCCCGAATATCACACTGCAGTTGGGACTGTCATTCTTTTCAAAGAAGGGCCATTTCCACGGTGAGTCCTTGAGTCTCACACTGAAGTCCTGACCAGAGAGCCTCTGCAAATGAGGACTCCTCAGAATTCTCTGTTACTCATTTATCCATTCATCGAAACATGCACTGAGTCTCTCCCTGTGCCAAGTAATTTGTCAAGAGCTGATACAAATACGTTAAAAGGGACAAGATTTTTGACCCAAGGCTGCTCTCAAACCAGCAGAGAATCAGGTCTTCATTTCACCATGTCCACCCTGCGGGGGTAACTATAAAAAGGTCATGACAAAGAGTTCCCTGAATGTAAGTTAAAAACAGACAAACAAACATACTTCATCATGGGGTGGATGTGCAAAACTTATGAGCCAATTCTATAGTTTTATAGATCTCAGTAGGGTGTATTTTTGTGTGTGTGGCATGTATTAGGAGTATTTCTTCCTCCTCCTAACATGCGACTTCACCTATTAAAAACGTTGAATAAGCAAGCAGTGGCCACAGGAAGCAGGCGTAATCGAGGTGCTGCAATGATCAGAGCAAGGAAATGAAAACGGGGACAGGCGACATAGAGCACAGCGGGGCCTGAAATGGACTGTACTGTGAAGAGTATCAGTCTGGGTAGTTTTATTTTGCTAAGTACAGAACTAAGTACATTTTTTGGTTCACAGTTTTTTCCTTTGTTTGTTTGTCTTTGTCTTTTTCCTTAGTCTGTTATTATGGTGAAGAACATTCATCGATTTCTGAATGTGGAGCCAGTCTTGCATTCTCGGGAAAACGATGTATTGGTCACGATGTGCTGGAGGTGGATCGCACCAGCTCACGAGAGTTACCTCCACACATCTCTTCCTGACTCCACGATCAGTGACCTCACACTGTTAGCTCACACTTAGCCAGGGCGGGGGTTTTTACACCATGGAAACCAGTGAACAGTACGAAGAGGGTTTCCCCTTCTCCCAGAGAGCCAGTTTACCAGCAAAGCAGTATTGTTATTCTTTTTATACACTGCAGAATTTGGCTTGCTAATATTTTATTCAACCGTCCCTCTAAGTTCATAAGGGAAATTGGTTTATTGTTTTCTTGCAATATCTTTCAATACTAGCTAGCCTCATAAATAGAGTTGGGAAGTGTTCCTTCTCTTATCTCCTGGAAGAGTTTGTGTAAAATATTTCTTCCTTAAAGGTTTAGTCAATTTGCCAAGGAAGCTGTATGAACCTGAAGTTTTCTTCATAGAAAGGTTTTAAACTATGAATTCAATTTCTTTAATTGCTACTGGACTATTCAGGCTATCCATTTCTTCTTGAGTGAGCTTTGGTAGTTTGGTAGTTTGTGGATTATAAGGAATTTCATAGAAGTTGTCCAACTTCTGGGTATAATGTTGTTTGTAATATTTCTCTATTATGCTTTTAAATCTGTAGAGTCTAGTGATATCCTTTCTTTCTGTCCTAATATTGGTAATTTGTACTTCTAAAATAAGCATTTAATGCTATTAATTTCCTTCTATATGTGCCAGCTATAATTTTTGATAGGTATTTTCAATTTCATTTGATTAAATATTTTTTATTTTCCCTTATGACTATCTTTGGACCAACAGGCTAATTAGAAGTATGCTGTTTAATTTCCAAGTTATCTGGAAATTTTCCAGATATCTTTCTGTTTCTAGTTTTTAGTTTAATTCCATGATGGTCAGAGAACATGCTTTGTACAATTTCAGTTCTTTTAAATTTGTTAAGTTTTTTTATGTTAATTTATTTATTTTGAGAGAGATTGAGCACAAATGGGGGAGGGGCAGAGAGAGGGGGAGAGAATCCCAAGTAGGCTCCAAGTCCAGCACAGAGCCCAACATGGGGCTCAAACCCATGAACCGTAAGATCATGACCTGAGCCGAAATCAAGAGTCAGATGCCCAACTGTCTGAGCTACGCACGCATCCCTAAATTTGTTAAGTTCTTCTGACCCAGAATATGGTCTATCTGGTTCATGTAGACTATAAAAAGTAGGCATTTTCTATAAATACATTTGTCTTTTATTTTATTTTTTATTTTTATTTTTTTAAATATTTTTTAATGTTTTATTTATTTTTAAGAGACAGACACAGCGTGAGCAGGGAGGGTCAGAGAGAGAGGGAGACACAGAATCTGAAGACAGGCTCCAGGCTCTGAGCTAGCTGTCAGCACAGAACCCGATGCGGGGCTTGAACCCACGAACCATGAGATCATGACCTGAGCTGAAGCCGGACGCTTAACCCACTGAGCCACCCAGGCGCCCCTACATTTGTGTTTTTAAACAATGTTTATCTAAAAGGTTTCAAACAACATTTTCACTAAAGATCCCCTGCATACAATCCACCATCTTCTTATTATCAACTTGGTTGCAGAAAATACTTTCTTACATAAACAGGCTTACTAGGCCTAAAGTTCTAAAGGCAAAGAGATTAATAAAGAACTTGATGCAGATCCTGTTTTTCTGGGCTACTTCAGAGCCATGCTGAAAGGCCAGGTTGTATTTACTTGCAGGGCTACTAAAACTGAGAAGAATCCATAGGTGGGGGGTGGGGGGATGGGGGAAATGGAAGGGCTGGTGCTTAAGACTTTCTTAGGGTCAGGGAATGAGATTAAAAGAGCTACCTGCTATCAGTGTCTTTATAAGCCATTTAGCCATATGGTCCCCAACAGGAACTGCTCTTCTTTCATTATTTCACTCTGAGTGTACATCTACCTGGAAGAGAGGCTACTTGAGGTACACAGCCTGTGTGATGCCCTCTGTGCGTACTCGTAGCTGGTTAACAAGAGAAGTCATTTCCACAGTGCTTCAGGGATTGGTTTTTAGCCACAAAGCCATGCTCTGAACCCAGCAGCCTGCGCTCCTACCCAAGCCAGAGAGCCAGCCCTCTGGAGTTCTCATAGGCCTCGCGTGCCCCCAGCACGGCCGTGGCTCTGAGATGACATGTGGTTGGCCTTTGCTGACTGCCCCGACAGCTAACAGGCCACCCTCTGCCGCTTGCCAAACTGCGGAAATACTAGGACAGCCTGACTTAAAGGCGCGCGGAGGAGAAAAGAGAGTTTCAAGTCGTACACCTGTCCCACGGGAGGACACAGCGCTGGGAGGCAGGGGGAGGCCTGGGAAGAGAACTTTTCCTTGGGAAAGGTCCAAGGGGCTCCGAGCTCCCTACCGCTGGCTCAGGGCTGGCTTGACCCTCCTCCACCCTACCTGCCCCTTTCGGAACCACAGGTGGCCGCGCTCCAAACACAAAGGCTCCCGTCGTCGCTCTTCCTTCCCTTCTTATCTTCGCATTGCCTTCTCCCTGCACTACCTTTTCCTTTTCTTCGTGTTACGGAGCTACGAGAGGCTAAAGCCCATGGCTGCCAACAAAAAAATACAACCCACAAACCAGGATTTCAACCGCGTGATTTGAGTTTGATGGTCTGTTGTAGACCATCGTTAGCTTACGTGAGGCCCGACCCTTGATCATACTTGACCAGACTGCTGATCAAAACACATGCCCTGAAACCCACCCACAAACATGAGCAGAACTGCGGAGTCTGACACACCCGTGTTCCAATCCTGCCTCCCCACTTGCTAACTGCCAAGCTGGGTGATGCTTACCCCCTGTTTTCTCCCCAGCAAGAGGGTCTAACGTGGCTTATTTCCCAGCTTCCTGCCTCCCCCTCTGCTCCAGCTGTAATGAACTTCTCCATGCTAACAGCACTTTATTCAAGTATAATTTGCATATATGAATAAAGAGAACAAATTTTACACATAAGGTTTTAAGATACTAATATTAATATTTGTAATAATAGCTGACATTTGAGCTCATATTATGATCCAGGCACTTCAGGGACATTATCTACTTCTGCCGATTACCTAAGGTTTTACAAGTGAGGAAAATGATGAGAAAGGTTACGTGATTTGCATAAAAAGTGGTTTAAAAAACAAAAAACAAAAAACCAACAAAAACCCCCAAGTGGCCCAGAGGGTGGCAAATCCAGAACTTAAGCCAAGTCTACCTGACTGTGAGGCCCAGGCTCCTACCTCCCCTCCATGGCATGGCCCACCTTCTGTCTGGCTGGTCACCCCCCAGGTCATGACAAAGGTGAGACTTCAGCCAGGGAGCCTCTGTGGTCACCTAGGGTTAGTTCTCTATTACTTCCCTCCTATCACTGTATCTGTTAACTGCCTGGTCTACTTGAGTACAAATACCCCCAAGACAATCAGAGTTGCAATGACTGTTTGTTGACTGAATACATGAATGTAGCCTAATTCAGAGGGTGCCCAAGAGGATTAAATGAAACCTGTATGTAAAGCACAAGTAAATAGGACAGGCTAGTGTGCCCGTCACAGCCTGTTAAGTATTGTTCTAGTTGCATAAGTGGAGAGACACAAGGGAAGGAGCTGAGATCCTACCAAGTGCAGAGAGCAGCAGAAGTTACTCTGAAGTAGAAGGCTTGGTCACCGATCCCAAGGAGAAAACCAAGTTATAATTGCACAAAATAGCACAGAATGAGAGAATCAGTTGATCATACTCGATTACATGACAGACTGCTGGTCAAAACACACGCCTGGGTGGCTCAGTTGGTTGAGCGTCTGACTCTTGGTTTTGGCTCAGGTCAGAATCTCACAATTGGTGAGTTTAAGCCCTGTACTGGGCTCCGCACTGACACGGTGAAGCCTACTTGGGATTCTCTCTCCTTCCCTCCCTCAAAATAAATAAATAAACTTAAAAAAAAGAGAGAGAATAAGTAACCTTGGGAAGAATCTTAAGAGTTAAGATTAAAGAGTAAAAAAGAGTTAAAGACCAAAAAAACCTTTTCAGGACAGAAACTGAATTAGCCATTTCTCTATAGCAGAGAAAGGTCGGTGCTGTGACTAATGCCAAGGTTTCCTGCCTCTCAGCAGGGCTCCTTCCAGAACACTACGACCTTTGAAAGGAAACCTTGACAGACTCAAGGGGCTACTTCTTGACCCACATCAGTCAGGATGCTGACTGGCTATTGGGAGGCCCACACCAGGAGGTGGCCAGGCATGATGCTCCTGCTTCTGTCCCCTAATGTGCCCTGCTGACCCCAAACCAGGCAGGCTGTCCCTGCAAAAAGTGATCTCCCAATACAAACCCAATTGCCTTTGATACTTCAATGGGCCTGTTTTTTCCCCTCAGCTTGACCAACTCCCTGGATTAAGCTGCAAATAGCATTTACAGAGCTAAGTCAGATACCAAATTTTGAGAGCAGTGCAGCAATTTCAAGGCCTTCCGCCTGTTCCTCAAATAGTGCCCGACGGTCTACTGCTCAGCTCCTCTGACATTCTCAACCCTGAATTTCTCACCGAGTAAGATATTTCTCCAATTTTAGTTTGTTATGGGACATGGAAGTGGGTATAAAGAGATATACAACTCATTCCATTTCATCAGCTCAACTAAAAAAACTCAGAGATGTTCTCAACCTACACGAAAGCGGCTCAGACAAGCCTTGCTTCTTTCCGAGGCTGGAGCTGTTGAAACGGAGACAGTGCATACGCTGGGGGACAATGACCACAGTCAGCTGGGCTGCAGCTGTCTGGCCCACAGACTGGTCCTGTGATCCCGGCTGTAGAAGGTCAGGGGTTTCTCTTCAATTCTCTCCTGGATTTAGAAGCCGCATCTGGCTGCAAGTATAAACCACAATCTATAAAGGGACTCATTTCATCCTTGGAAAGATTAAAAGCTGCAATTAACCTTTTGCAAAATAAGAAAGTCTGGAAGGACTACTGTTGTGTTCACTTTCAGTTATAGTGCCAATCAGGAGGTCAAGACCAATGCTCTCTTGGTCAGCCTGATGCTGTGCTGGCCAGAGTCAAGCATCAGCCCTCTGGCCGGAGGAAGCAGTGGGGCTCTCTCTCTCTCTCTTCAGGGTTGCATCGGCTGACATCTGCTGTCCTGTGGCTGTGCTGCCTGTCACTCAGCTCCCCTGCACCATTCCCTTCACCTAGGCTATCAGGGAAGGAGCAAATGCTAAAGAGGATAGAGTCAGGGCAAATGCCCCTGCTGCTGAAGGTAGATAAACAGGTGATCACTTTTCTTCTGTCTCCAAAACTGAAACATACACAAGGTTTTCTCTTTGCAGGTTTCAACCCTGTTTAAAATTTTTAAAATGTTTTTAAATTTATTTTTGAGAGAGAAAGTGAACAGGGAGGGGCAGAGAGGGAGACACAGAATCTGAAGCAGGCTCCAGGCTCTGAGCCATCAGCACAGAGCTCTGAGCCATCAGCACAGAGCCCGACATGGGGCTCAACCTCATTAACTGTGAGATCATGGCCTAAACTGAAGTTGGACACTTAACCAACTGAGCCATCCAGGCACCCTTTGACCCTTTCTGATGTAGTAATGATGGTTTATAACTAGAATCATCAGTTAAAACATGATCTCACCGATTATGGACAGAGAATACGGCAGGAACGGTTTACTTAAATTTACAGAACTTTATATACAAATTTAATCTTACCCATAAAAGACAAACAGACCAACGGACATTTAGACTTCATACTATGAATGACAGCCTCAAGTAAATGGTCAACATTCAAAATAAGTGCTGCTCAAAGACACCATCAAGAAGAAGAAAAAAGTCCATTAGGGGAGGGAAATCCCAGCATCAATACCATCCACATTCTCCAACTGCCTGCTTCAAGGTCACCTTTACAGCCATGTCACTAGAAGCTATGGAGTCAGAGCCAAAGCCACAACTCTAACTGGCAAAATGGCCTTTATCTCAGGTTTTCCTATTCTTCAGGGCAGCGTCTCTGCAACTCAGGTGACCACAGAACACTTTTTAGAACATACAGGCAAAGAGCAGGAGAAGTAAAAGAAAACATTCACATTTGACCAAAAAATAATATGATCTCAGATGAACCACTGAAATAATCAAGGTCTGGTTATGTTAACACATGATAAACATTAAATCATATTAACATGTTTTAAAATTATAAGACAATAGATTACCAAGCCAATAAGTTAGTAGCCTACAAACTTTTCAGATCACACATCCTAGCAGCTAAAAAATTTTGAGTATATACCCAAAATATATCCATTTGTTTAGAAATCATGTTCTATATATTACAGCTTTTATAAAAAGTAAAAAATAGGAGTTAAGAGAAAAAGATGAAATAATTAGCCTTTTGGAAAATTTTCATTTTTCCTTTCTGAGAGCTCTGTACTATCTTTAGCTGACACCTCCAGGCACAATATATATATACTTAGCATGAGGCTCATCATTAATGATAATGGATGTAAATCCATATTTTAAATAGTCGTGTTGATCAATTTCCAAAGGTTCTGACAAAGGTTGATATGTGGTCATCTGTATGTTAAGGCCTATATACTTTCTTAAATGGAAAGAGTAAAAATACATATAAATAGAAACTAATTCTTTCTTCTGGGATAGAGTCTATAGCAACCCAGCGTAGAGACCACGGAAAAGAGGCAAAAGAATGAAACAGAGTTCACAATAGCGGCCTCGGACACCAACACACCAACATGTTGGTGATGTGACGCTGTGTTCTTGGCAACATCCTCTGGGGGTACAGCAAACCTCTTCTTAAAGGCTAACTACTGTACAATAAGAACAGTCTTCAATGAACTTAGTACTTTCTGTAAATATTAAAATAAATTTTAGAGGTGAAAAAATACCTAGCATTTATTTTTATCATGGTTAATACCTTACTCTTCCAAAACCATGATGGAGACCCACCTTGCCCACAGCTTGTCTCCTCATTCCATAGATGAAACTTGCAACAAAACCAAAAAGGATTGCTCTGGAATACATAGCCAGAACTCAGGATATGTTTTCTCAAGGAAATGATGCTACAAACTTAGTTATAAAGAAGTGAACCAGAATTATTTTTCAGCCATGCTGTAAGCTAAAGAGTGGAAGTTGGCAAAATGTTGATAATTGTCGAAGCTGAGGGCTGGGTGTTGAGTACATGGGGTTTCATTATACTCTCCTCTTTACTTCTGTGTATACTTGACATTTTCTATAATAAAAAGTTAGAAAATAAAAGTTCAAGAAAAAAATTTGTTCTGGAGTCACCTGACTTCTTTAACTTCATTGTCCCTATGAATTCAGGAAGCATTTCCTGTATAGTTGGCTCCCCAACCGACTTTAAAACACGGGTACCTGCTTGCAAGTGAGGACTGCCTGCTTTGAAATACCTCACCTGATACTTCTCAAGCAACAAGGGACACTGGGAAACAGCCATGTTTATAAAAGCCACACATAAAACCTCAAGTGACCCATGATGGGAGCAGGATATTTTCAGTTCAATATAATATAGAAATGAATGCTTTTTTATTTCTTGTATTCATAGTATTGGGGGTTATAAGAGACCAACGAAAAGCAACCCAAGTCTCCTCTGGCAGTAATGAGGCTTTCCCCCCCCTCAAGATCTGTACACTCTAATTTCTTAAAAACATTCCATGAAATCAAGATTAAATTTACATGTTTGAATTTCTTCTCAAAATTTATAATGTTCTCCCCACAAAATTATTCTTTTATGTATCAAAACCAAAGTCTGTATTTCGGGAATGCAATTATTTAAAAAACCATCCCTCTTATTAAATACCTAAATTTGATATTTAAGGAACCTAAGGAAAAAAGGCACTCCAAATTTCATCTCTATTAGTCTTGCAATGGTGGAAATATAATTTTTATCAACCTTCTGGACCATATCTTTTAAAAAGAGACAGATCAGGGGCACCTGGGTGGTTCACTCGGTTGAGCGGCTGACTCTTCATTTCAGCTCAGGTCATGATCCCAGGGTTGTGGAATCCAGTCCCGTGTCAGGCTCTGCACTGAGTGTGGAGTCTGCTTAAGATTCTCTCCTTCTCACTCTCTCTCAAAACAACAACAACAACAACAACAACAACAACAAAACAGATACTCACTCCAGAAGCCAACATTCTATTGCTGTGTTCTGCAGGTGGTTCATAAGTCTGAAATAAAGAATTTACCCACACACAGAATTCAAAACTGCATGAATCATACACTCAAACATATATCCAAGAACCTTTTGAAATCTTCAGGAAGCTTATCACCATAGACATGTGGAGCGTCAGTGTGCAGAAATGGCACTGAATTAAGTATACTCCTGGTCCAGTGATAAGAACATTGTTAGAGAAGAAGCATTCAACTTGCTTAAGAATGCTCAGCAAATGGCACAAAAACAGACACATAGACCAATGGAACAGACTAGAGAACCCAGAACTGGGCCCACAAATGTATGGCCAATTAATTTTTGACAAAGCAGTAGAGAGTATCCAATGGAAAAAAAGACTGCCTCCTTAGCAGGTGGTGCTGGGAGAACTGGACAAGAACATGTAGAAGAATGAAACTAGACCACTCTCTTATACCATACACAAAAATAAACTTAAAATGGCGGAAGGACCTGAATGTGAGACAGGAAACCATCCAAACCCTTGAAGAGAAAGTAGGAAACAGCCTCCTTGGCCTCAACTGCAGCAATTTCCTACTTGACACATCCCCAAAGGCATGGGAAATGAAAGCAAAAATGAACTATTGGGACCTCATCAAGATAAAAAGCTTCTGCACTGCAAAGGAAACAATCAAGAAAAGTAATAGGCAACCGATGGAATGGGAAAAGACAGTTGCAAATGACATATCAGATAAAGGGATAGTATCCAAAATCTATAAGGAACTCACCAAACTCCACACCCGAAAGACAAATAACCCAGTGAAGAAATGGGCAGAAGACATGAACAGACACTTCTCCAAAGAGGACATCCAGATGGCCAGAGGCACATGAAACGATGCTCAACATCACTCATCATCGGGAAACACAAATCAAAACCACACTGTGAACCACCTCACGCCAGTCAGAGTGACCAAAATGAACAAATCAAGAGACTATAGATGCTGGTGAGGGTGTGGAGAGACGGGCACCCCCCTACACTGTTGGTGGGAATGTAAACTGGTGCAGCCGCTCTGGAAAACAGTGTGGAGGTTCCTCAAAAAACTATCCATAGAACTCCTCTATGACCCAGCAATAGCACTGCTAGGGATTTACCCAGGGATACAGGAGTGCTGAGGCATAGGGGCACATGTACCCCAAAGTTCATAGCAGCACTGTCAACAATAGCCAAATCATGGAAAGAGCCTAAATGTCCA
>NC_043716.1:44329319-44381849 GCF_006229205.1 Suricata suricatta
GACTATTGAATAATGAAAACGAATCGAGCTCAGGTTGAAGGAGGAGGGGGAGGGGGAAAAGAGGTGGTGGTAATGGAGGAGAGCACTTGTGGGGAAGAGCACTGGGTGTTATATGGAAACCAATTTGACAATAAAGTATTAAAAAAAAAAAAGAATGCTCAGCAAAAACGAACATCCCAAAGGCAATTCTGACTCTAAATGTCTCATTCTCCCCATGTCCAAACCCACTCTTACCCAGCTCAGGGTATCTAGCCAGTCCCCCTAAATAAAACCCCCAGAAAGCTACCACACAGAGGGTGTTGCTCAAAATGGTGCCCTTGGACTCTGCAGCACACACGAGGCTCTGCCTTGAGCTAACTTAGCCTAATGCCAAGCTTTCAGTCACATCGGTGTCTTCTAACCGTCTGGCCTTCCCTGCTGGCTTTCACACATTCAACTTGTCACTTGGTTGCCTGTGTGGCAACCTTTCTCCTATTTGCTGCTTCTTATCAGCAGCATGAATATATGGGTTCATAATGTATGCATGCCCCAACATTAAAACAGGCTTTGGAGGAGGTTCTAAGAGTCATTCTGTGGACTTTGTGACACCTGTTTGGCCTCAAAGAGGTTTGGACTGCTTCCGTCCTGGACCAGAGAGCTTCTGGCTGGCAGGGTTGAGTGAGAGATGGCAGAGGGTCATGAGGCCTAACCAACTGCCCCTCTGGCTTTGAGAACAGCTACTCCTGGCTGCAGACTGGTCTCCGTGACTCTCCACCCCACATATTCACCACTGTAGCAAGGTCACTGTTAAATGCAAATGTGTACAGTGTGAATGGAATAGTAAAATCACCTGGATAAAGTACAGAAGAGCTTTACTTTTCTCCTCCCTTTCATCTTCATATGAAGTCTCATAGAAGAAAAATTGCAGTGCTTTCTGGATTGTTAATGGAGCCAGTTTAGGACTCTCAGCCCCGGCTGCAAGGATTTCCTGGGTCCACCAATGAGAACTTACATGGCTCAGAAGTTTAAAAACACACAGTCTCCTAAAATAGCCCTGGAGTACCAGGACCCTTGCCTCTGTGGATCCCAGGGCTCCTGGACGGGGTATGTAGGACCACGGTCAATGGTCTGTGCCTCCATACCAGATCTTTATCACAGGCAGGTTTTATATCCTATGTCCTGGAATTGTTTATAGAGTTTCCATACTTGCCCTCAAGAACTGCACCATTACATCCTCTATAAATACCAATGGGATAGTACCAGATCCACATAAAATGGCTCAAAACAGCTAATTCCCCAAATCAAGTTATTTTTCAAAAGTGGCTCTTTAACGTATGAAAAAATGCTCAACACCACTCATCATCATGGAAATACAAATCAAAACCACAATGAGATACCGCCTCATTCCCATCAGAATGGCTAACATTAACAACTCAGGCAACAACAGACGTTGGCAAGGATGTGGAGAAAGAGGAACCCTTTTGCACTGCTGATAGGAATGCAAACTGGGGCAGCCACTCTGGAAAGCAGTATGGAGGCTCCTCAAAAAATTAAAAACAGAACTACCCTATGACCCAGCAATTGCACTATGAACTATTTATCCAAAGGATACAGGTGTGCTGTTTCAAAGGGGCTCATGCACCCCCAATGTTTATAGCAGCGCTATCAACAACAGCCAAAGTATGGAAAGAGCCCAAATGTCCATCAAAAGATGAATGGATAAAGAAGATGTGGTATATACATAGGAGTATTACTTGGCAATCAAAAAGAATGAAGTCTTGCCATTTGCAACAATGTGGATCGAACTAGAGTGTATTATGCTAAGTGAAATTCATCAGAGAAAGACAAATATCATATGACTTCACTCATATGTGGAATTTAAGATACAAAGAAGATGAACATAAGGGAAGGGAAGCAAAAATAATATAAAAACAGGGAGGGGGGACAAAACATAGACTCTCAAATACATAGAACAAACTGAAGGTTGCTGGAGGGGTGGGTGGGGGGATGGCTATCTGGGCAGGGGCATTACGGACACTTGCTGGGAGGAGCACTGGGTGCTCCATGCAGGGGTGAATCACTGGATTCTACTCCTGAAATCATTAGTGCACTAGATGCTAACTAACTCGGATGTAAATTAAAAAGAAAAAAGTGGCTCTATCTACCCTGGGAACGGGTTCATAGACCTGTTTCATAGAGGAACCAAGGCCCATCTCCTGCATCACTTTTCAACCTATACCTTTAGAGAACAGAGATCTAGAACTTGCTACCGTCCCCATTTCTCTAATGCTGTACTTGGCAGACGCCAGCAGTCCTTTCTCCTGTTGAATTCAGGAGGCCAGTGCTGTGTGAGTGCAGGTGAGAGAAAAGCAGACTTGCTGCCAGATGATTTCTAAGCAGTAAACATCAAGTTTCCAATCCTGTCAAAGCTGAGCCATCTTGGCTTTTCCACTGCAGTGGGGAGAGAAAAACCACTCACTGATCTGTACTTCTTGGTAATTATTTTTTATCTTCCTCAAAGACCACCCCTTTTAGCCTGACTAAATTTTTTTTAAGTATCAGGGATTTCTTTAAAAGCATTTTTTTTTTAATGTTTATTTATTTTGGAGACAGAGCGTGAGCAGGGGAGGGGCAGAGAGAGAGGGAGACACAGAATTTGAAGCAGGCTCCAGGCTCTGCGCTGTCAGCACAGGGCTCGAACTCACAAACTGTGAGATTATCACCTGAGCCAAAGTCAGGCGCTCAACCGACTAAGCCACCCAGGTGCCCCATCAGGGATTTCTTTAAAAAAGCAACTTCAGGGGCGCCTGGGTGGCTCAGTCGGTTGGGTGTCTGCCTTTGGCTCAGGTCATGATCTCACAGTTTGTGGGTTTGAGCCCTGTTTCGGGCTCTGTGCTGACAGCTAGCTCAGAGCCTGGAGCCTGCTTCAGATTCCGTGTCTCCCTCTCTCTCTGACCCTCCCCTGCTCACACTGTCTCTCAAAAATTAAAAAAAAAAAACAAAAACCCAACATCAAAAAAACAACTTCATTAGGAGATGACCGGGTCAATACTGACTCACTGCCTACATTTCCTGATAAAAACCTCATTCATTCACTCACTCGTTTATCCACCCGCCCACCTACCCATCTTTTCATCCAATAAATACTCCTTTCATGTGCCCAATATGTGCCCGGTGCTGAGGACACACTGATGAACAAGATGGATATGGCCTGTGCACTCACGAAACTTGTGGCGTACTGGAGAACAGGGATGAGAACACACATGTAACTAGGGTTCCTGTAAGTACCGTGAGAGTGAGGCAGAGAAGGCTAACTGTGCCTGCAAACGTTGGGCACCCCTTGCTATTGTGTGCGGCAGCTGCTGTGAAGAAGCTGCCCAAGCCAAGTCCTGGATTCCCGAGGACCCCTGCCACTTTGGAGGGCCCAGATGACTAGCTCACAGTGGGAGGTGAATAGAAGTGATGTCTGTCACTTTTGGGAACAGGCATTATAAGCAGGGATGCCTTCTTTTCCTTTCTCTTTCTCCTTCTGCCAGTTGGATACAAAGAACTCTAATACCCCAGGCAGGGGTAAACAAACTGAGCCTGAGGCCTGTTTCTATAAAGTTTTATTGGAACACAGCCACACCCATTTATTTACATATGGTGGCTGCCTTCCTGCTATAATAGAGTTGACTGACTGCAACAGAAACCATATGCCCCACAAGCCTGAAGTATTTACTATCTGGCCTTTTAAGAAAACATTTGCTGAGCCACAATATGGAAGAAACTTGGGGCCGCTGGATCAACATGTGGGGACGGGCACCCCTTCACCAGGAATCCCATACTGGACTGTTGTGCGGGCAAGAAACAAACTTCTAATTTGTTACAACAGCTAGTGTTATCCTACCCCACGCAGGAAGTAAAGCACAAGGTCCAAGGAGAAAATGTAACAGAAAATAGATGCTCAAAGTTAGGCTCCACTACACTTTCCTTTTCTTATCACAGCATTTGGGTCCTAAATTTAATGTCAACACTGCTAAATGTTTTAAAGCGTCATATTTTTAAAACAGTTCCCAAGAATATGATCTCCAACTCAGTAAAATTAATTAAGCCCAAAGAACATTTACACTTGAAATCTTTGGCTTACAGTACACAACCTCCCCTTGTAATCTGTAGTAGTGTCCCTTTTTTAAAATGAAGAATGTATTTAGCCAGGTTTCTAAAAACAGCCCTACATCCCAAACAAAAGACCTCAGGCTAAAATGTACTTTTCCTCAACAGTAAGGAAGCCATCCCCCACAAGGCTAAGAATGAAAAAGAAGTACCAAAACAATCATGTTCAAACATCAATCAGAAAGAATACGCATAAAACAGCACAAGGAAATTTGCTTTGGTCATGGGGCCATGATAATATTTAAGGACTTGTTCTCCTACCAGGAAGATTCAAATATATTTATTCCGGCAGCAAAGGCAAAACACCCTCCTTAAAAGAAATAATTAGTTCTTCTTGGTTCCACCACTCACAAGCTGTATAACCCTGAGCAACGAACTTAATCTTCCTGTGCCTCCACTGCTCATAAGCTCTCCCGAACTAAAAAGCATTGTAATGAGGATTAAATGAGAGAATGTACCCAACACCCAGCCTGGCATAGGTGTTCGACACCACCGTGCTGCCTTTACTTCTTCCACGATTGGATCAAAGAAGTCAGACTGTGCCATAATATGAAAATCCTATTCCCTTGGCATCGTCTGTGTAGCTACTAAACTCTTGACATGTAGCAGTGACTGGACTCAACACCGAAGATGGAATGGATTAAAATGAAAACTTCCCCAAAACAAAAAGCGCTCACACCAGTTTAAACCGAATGCCAGTATGATTAGGCACCAGAGTTAAATATAAGTTTTTTCTTTGCTAAATACTAACTTAGAAGACATGTAGTTCAGACAGAGCATCACCCCATAAAAAGCACAACAACCATGAGAGTTACTTTTACTCTACTTCATATATTAACACCAAGGTGAAGTGTGTCACATCCTCAAGACTCCGCACCAGTTTCTCTTAAAAAAGAAAGTCTCATAGCATATTGCCATGAGGAAAGAAAGAACAAAGGTCAGGGGCGCCTGAGCAGCTCAGTCGATTAAGTGTCCAACTTCGGCTCAGGTCATGATCTCACAGTTCATGGGTTCGAACCCCGCATTGGGCTCTGTGCTGACAGCTCAGAGCCTGGGGCCTGCTTCGGATTCTGTGTCTCCCTTTCTCTGCCTTTCCACTGCTTACGCTCTGTCTCTCTCTCAAAAGTAAACAAACTTTTAAAAAATTTAATAAACAAAAAAAAGGTCAGACTGCAAAATATATGATTCCATTAAATCAAAACAAAAAGTATGGAGTATGTACTTAAAAAAGGAATTTAAAAAAGGAACAAAACTAGGATATATATAAAAATCATTAATTCCTTCCTACTAGTGTGATAAAAAAATTTTTTTCTTTCAGTTTCCTCTCTTTTTAAAACACTGACCATGTATTTCTTTTGAATAAGGTAAAAAGTTTATGAAACCAGAAAACAGACAATATTTTGGATGCTTAGGAGTCTTCCCCTTGATTTTTTTGCTTGTTTTTGTTTTTTGGGTAGTTTTTTGTTTTTGTTTTTCAATAAAAAGAGATGATATCATTTTGTGGCATTCTTATTTAAACAAAGAGGAGGGGAAAAACCCCTATTAACAGAAAAATAAAACCAGCTTTGAGCTACAAAAAAAAAAAAAAAAAACTACAAAAAAACCCCACAAAATAAAACCGAAAACAAGAGTTGGTGCGGATATGGAGGAATTAAAACTCTTGTCTCTCATGGTAGGAATGTAAAATGGTGCAGCCACTGTGGGAAATGGTACGGCAGTTCCTAAAAAAATTAAAAATAGAATTCCTGTAGTATCGGGCAGTCCCACTTTTGGGTAAATATCCAAAAGAACTGAAAACATCTCAAAGAGCTGTCTATAACATCCATGTTCATAGCTGTATTATTCAGTATAACTACAATGTGGAAGCAACCCACGTGTCCACTGATGATGAATGGATAAAGAAAATGCAGTCTATTCATACAGTGGAGTATTACTCAGCCTTGAAAAGAAAGGAAATCTGGACTAATTCTGATTATGCTAAGTAAACAAGCCGGTCACAAAAAGACAAATACTGTCTGATTCTACTTATAGGAGATACTCGGGATTATTCAAAATTGAAAAGACAGAGTGGAACTATGGTTGCAGGCTCTGGAGGGAGAAGAATGAGGAGTTACTGTTTCATAGGTATAGAGTTTCTAAGGTACAAGATGAAAGAGTGACAGGGACGGATGGTGGTGATGGCTGCACAGCAATGTGAATATATGTCACTGAACTGTATACTTAGAAATGGTTCCGATGGTGGGGCGCCTGGGTGGCTCAGTTGGTTAAGTGTCTGACTCCTGATTTCAGCTCAGGTCATGATCTTGTGGTTTGTGAATCTAGCTCCACGCTGTCAATGCAGAGCCTGCTTAGGATTCTCTCTTTCTTCCTCTCTCCCTCTGCCCCTCCCCTGCTCTCTCAAAATAAATAAACTTAAAAAAGAAGAAGGTTCAGATGATAAATTGTATATAATTTGTATTTTACCACAGTTAAAAAAGCACATATATATATATATACACAAAACATGTATATGTGTCTATGACTTACAAACTATATAAGCTACAACTGTATGTTTATATTGTGTATGTTTTGACACATACACAAAACCCAGAAGCTTTTAAAATATATACAAATAAATACAAACGGAAGTTCTACTATATTCTTCCTGCACCCTAACGGATCATCCCAGCCCCCCCAAGGAGGCCCAAATCCTGAGACTGTTGTATACTGTAAGGTGACGTCTCTCTCTCTCTCTCCAGCCCACACCTCTCTGTGCGCACAGGAAAGAGCAGTACCAGCAGCAACCACCCACTGACACCAATCTGTCTTCTCTTCCTCCTTTCCTTCTCTAGGACTGTTGAACCCTTCTCCGGGGCCTCAGGAACATGCAGTCCTAAGGGACTCAGCTATAACAAATCCTCAGCAAAAACAAATCCCTGGAAAGCTGAGAAAGAGACTGAAATACGAACCTGATGTGAAGGCTACTCACTGGCACCGTGGAGGAGCTTTGAAAAACTCCTCGGTGAACTGGTGAAGCTTGAATTAGAATGGTTTACTAGAGAAGTCTCCTGGGGGCCCTGGGACTGAAGAGATCCCAAAGCCTTAAAAATACTGCTTATGTGAAAACGCATGACGGTCAACTAAAAAAAATTCAGTTGGATCTAAAATCAGGCTGTTTGGGAGAGAAGGGTGGGGGGCGCTAGCCAGCTGCTGCGGAGAGACTTACCTTTAGTATTTCTGGTTCTTTGATATCCAGGGATCTTGTGTTCCAGTGTTGTAGGCTTTTATGTAATCTGTGATGTTTATGAGCACTTGGTGGTGTAAAAAACCAGATCATGCAAACCGCAGTCATGAACCCAAGACCAATTCCCAGAAAGAGTCCGCTCACGTAATGGGGCAGGGGGAGGATGAGGTACCCATAGACACACATGATAAAGAAGCCCAGCGTCTTCACCGGCAGCTCCGGGTGCTGCACGGCCGAGTGGGCCTCATCTTCACTGTCCAGAGTCGGACCGTCATCCGCCAGCACCTCGGGCTTGACAGGGACATCCGGGAGCTTGTCCAGTGTAGTCTCCACCTCCGCGTCCAAATCAAAGTCCTCGGAGTACAGTTCGCAGAACTCCTCGTCTTCTTTGCTCACCAAGGCAGACAAGGAACATTTCTCAAGAACCAGGGAGCTTGTCTTTAGGCCTAAATCCTTCAGGCTGCTCCCCTGGGAACTTTTCGGTTCCGCCTCTCTTGACGGAGGCTCATCGGAGGACCTGGGCAGGTCACTCCCGGGGACGCTGGGCTCACTCCCGTAGCCGTCCCCCTCGGAGTCGCACTCCTCTTCCTTGATGCTGTAGTTGTTACTACCTTCCAAGTGACCGTTCAAGCTGGACAGATTGGAGAGTTCTGAAGCACTTGAAGATAAGGCTTTGGGCCTATGGCTGCCACTTTCTTCCCCTATAATTTTACTAAGGAGCTGAAAAGGCTCATATATGACTTCTGAAAGGCGACGCTTAGTGTCTTCGATTTTAGCCTCCATTTCGGGCACTTTAAAAAAGGAGCGCGTATCAGAGGGAGAAGTCAGTGGGGAAGAAGGCGCAGTTTTGGAATCTCCACCTGTGTTTCGTGGCTGTGTGAACTGCTTGAACAGGTGTAAGTTGAGCTTGGAGTCCGGTGGTTTATAGGACACAGTATCTGACTCCTGCCTGGAGGTGTCTGTGGACAGAGACTTGACTAATGTCTTCATCAAGTGCCTGTGCCTCGAGGGGTGTGGGGGTTCTTTTGGCTCCACCTCGGTTGACAGGGACTTCACAAGGCTCATGAAGGGTTTTGCACTGGAGAGGGTGGAGGCTGAGGCACTGGATGACAGGACAGGGGACTTGGAAGGAGAGGACAACGGGGAGGAAGAACTGGTTTTCTGCTCAGAAAGGGATGACACACTGGGAGAGCTCGCTAAGGGCCCGGACGAAGATGACCCTGGGGACACGGCCAATGGCACTGTACTTAATACTTGCACTGCCGGAGGAGGGGACTCCAACAGCTTTACAGTGTTCTCGGAGACGGCCAAAATGGCAGGGGACACGGACAGTCCATCTGCCAGGATGGGCTGGGCGGCAGGGCCAGTGGAGTCATAGCCACCCTGGGGTTCAAGATAGAGGTCTTCCTTGGCTTCGAGCCCTGTTACAATGCTTTGGTCGTCCAGCCCCTCCTCGAGGTACTCCCTGAACTCCTCCTCTTCTTCCTCCTCCTCCTCCCCGGATGCCGAGAAGTGAATGGCGATAGTGTCTCGGGACACAGACCTCTGCACGTGCACTCTGGGGGCGGATGGTTTTGGCATGTCAATGGTTTTCTCGGCATGGCGACCATTCAGACTTGTCATTGCCGGCTCCACGAGGGCTCAGGCTCTGCGAAAACAGCAAGAAAACCAGAAGTCAGAAAGCCGCTTCTCCACAGGACAAACTGTCATGTGCACACTGGAGCACAGATGATGCTCGCTTCCAAATGGTGACTGTGCTTTGACTTGGCAGATGGCCACCGTTTGTCACTTGAGCAGGTTTGATGGTTTAATTTTCACCAGATAAATCCCAGTTAGGCATTCTCTTTTACGAGCAAACTCCAAGCAGTATTATAGATGCCATACAGTCTAACGGTCACAACATCTGAGTAATCGTCTCCTCCCCCTTAACTGGCTCATTTCTATCAGCAATTATAGATTTCAACACTTCAAACACCTGCACAGTAGATGTTACCAGCATCCAACAAGATAAAATGTGGCATCCTGGTGATTTTGAGGATCTTGGAACAAAAATTTCACCACCATTTGCTAGCTATAAAAAGCCAACCCAGGAGGATTATTGCTTCTATTGCAATTTTCTCAGCAATGCTAACAATTATTCTCCTTACCAAGACTCATACTATCTTGCTACTGCAAAGCAGCAACATCTTCAAGGGCGGAAAGGGAAATCTATCAACAAATTGCTATGACCTGTTGGCTTCTTTATTTCCCAGATGGCAGCATATTTAGGCGGCCATGAAGACACGGTCAAATGCTGGGGCGTCAGGATAAAGGAAACATATTTTAAACTGAATCCATGATTCAGAGGGCAGGAAAATTAAGTATCAATGCTGTAACCCACCACCAACCAAGAACTCTAAGGGCTATGGTGAGAGACATGGAAGCCGTGCTGCTCTTCCGGAGCTTAGCAGCCAGCTGGGGAGAAGACAGACCCCGGGGCAGCAAAACCAAAGACACCAAACTGACTCTGACATTCCCTCTCTCCCCTTTCACTAAAGGCCCAATTACTGGATACCACACATCATGACAGACCCTACAAAGTGAAAATTAACACCACAATCTGGAAAGAGACCTTGTCAAAGGAGCAAGAACACACTTGAGGAATGAACTTCAGGGGTCCTGAGGAGGCTGAGACCATTGTGGGAAGCAGGATACCCACTCAGCTCTTTAAACTGATGGGTCAGGACAGGTGCCTGACTGGCTCAGTCGGTGGAGCTATCCAATTCCTAATCTCAGGACCATGAGTTCAAGCCCATGTTGGGGGTGGAGCATACTTAAATTAAAAAAAGAAGATAATAAACAGACGGGCAGGTTGTAATAGAAAGGGCATGATTAGAAAGAAGGGAAAAGATGTGAAGAGGAGCATGGGCATGGTGTGTCCGGACACACGGGTCTATCCTTTAGTTCAGAGGGTGTGGGTGGGGGGTGGGTGCTGGGGAGCAGTGGGAGATCACCAGTACAAGAGCGGCATCATGGGGAGTGGAAGTGCGGCCTTGGGAGCTGCCAAATAGGGCTTCTGGTACTTGCTCCTTTTCCAGCTGGCTCTGTGGGACCCCGAACAAGCCTAAACTTCTCTGGTTCTCAGAATTTTCATCTGTAAAATGGAGAATCAAGAGTTCTTTCCAAATCTAAAATCCTACATGTTTATGATGATTGTGTACAACCCAATGTAATACCCTCATACAAGTAATCTGCCATCGACGATCAACATTACGTTGCTCGCTTGTTTAATTTGAAGAACTCCTATATTTAAGTCTTCTGCCAAATATTAACATCCAAGATGCTGGCAACTGGTACTACCAACAAGAGAAAAGGTAAATCCATGGTGGGAGGGGGGCAGGAAACAGTGATCCTGGGTCCCTACAACAGAAAACACCCCAATGATGACAAGAATTACCATTCGAGGTCCCAGTCACAACATGGGCACATCTGAAACTGCACATTTTTAGTATCAATACTTAAGAGCAATTACTTTCACCAAAGGAATCTTTCCAACAGAGCTTTGTCACTGCTCATTCATGGCCCTCAGGCTCTCCTACCCCGGTGGATTCAGGAAAAGGGAATGATCTTTGTGGACAAAGTAATTTAAATCCAGGAACTGAGGACAAGTTAGAAGGACAAAGCCTCAGGTCCAGGACCATCCTTCCTGGTTATCTTTAAGCCAACAGGATTGTAAGCTGAGTAAGAAGAAAAATACCAAGTGCAACACATGTTTTTCATTTAACTGTCACCCAGTTTTATAAGGGCAATTTAAAAAAGAAAATTATAGAGGTAATTTAAAAAGAAAAGTTTGATACTTAATTCTCTGTAGGCTGAAAAATAAGTTTCATTTATGTTGCTTTAATAACACAAAGGACGATCTGTGAGGCTCTGCTGTTCTGAGGCTGCTTGACGGTATGGTGGCCGCAGGTTAAAATGACGGCAGGCACAGATGCAAACACAGAGCATGATCTAGGGGGCCGGACAGTGTGAGCTGGTCCTCTGGGGAGCAAGGCAAGAGTGGAGAGACCTGTCTGTAGTTGAGGGTGGGATGGCCTGAGGATTGGCAGGCCGAGTCAGTCCGGGGCAGGGGCGACGGGAGAAAACAGTAGTGTCTCCAGGAGCCTGTGGGGCCTGAGCAGGCACCTGCCCAGGAACGAGCACCATCAGGGGCCTCCTCGCCCACCCCTCATCCACAGAGTCAGGCCCCCTGACTTGCCAGTTGAACAGATCTCTATGATCTCTGCTCAGACTGTCTCAAGGCCTGGGTCAGCTAATGGGGCCCACGCGGGACCCCATGGAGAGCCAGGTGCCAGAAAGCCAGCAAAGGGCAGGCAGTCTGGCTCACCATCTAATGTCGTTCTCCAGGGCTCAGGTGTAGCCTGAGGGATCCAGAGTAAACGCCCCCAAATCCACACTGACCAAAGCCTTAATCTATTTCACAGGTTTGGTGTTGGTGTTTGTTTTTTGTTTGTTTGCTTTTACTAAAACATGGCATGTGAGGCCAGGGCAGCACTACTACTATTTAAATACAAGAAAATCTCAGGGCCCTGTTCGATTATCTGCAAAATGAGGGGATGAGATTAAAGAAAAGCTGCTTCTAGGACCAAAATTGCTGAATAATTGGGAGGGTACTAGAACCAGAGTGGATGCTATGGGTTCCAGACAACCCATCAAGTGGTCACTCGCTCCTCCTGGGGACTACTGCAAGCCTCTTCCTCCCCCTCCTCCCACTGGCCGGCGGCTAGGGCCAGCAAAAGCGACCCTCCTACAATCACAGCCCCGCAGGACAGCCAAGGTCAAGGGAAAAGAGCACCTGACTGCTGCCCAGGAAGATTAAGTGGTTTGTTCAAGGCCACAGCACTGACTAAAGGAGGGGGAAGGAGGGACAGTTAGACACTGGCTTTTGACACTGATGTCCTGATGCCTTTTTCATCACAGCAAGCTGCTTCCTCTAGCATGTCACACACGTTCTTTACGACTGCTTTGTCCTGGACTTGGTACCCGCCCTCGGTGCCCCTCCGCTGACAGCTCTCCCAGGAACTAAGAGCTCAGCTCTCCACAACCAGCCTGTGGCCAGCTGCACGGAGAAACGAAGCGGTGTCTCATCGGCTCATTATCCACCCGACAACCTCGAATCCTAAAAAAGTACCCAGTTCACTAGCTTCTGCTCTCCACCACTCAAATTCAACGATACTGGGTTCCAAAAAAAGGAGACAACCTTATCAAGCCCTCAGGAACTGAAATGCCCAAAAAGGAAATTTTCTTCCCAAGAGGTCTCCTTCTTCCAAAGCCACCAGGCTTTGACCCTGACTTCTGAGTCTTCTGCGGGGGGGGGGTATATCTCACATTGCCACATAGGATTTCCAGCCAGAGATTTGTTTAAGAAAAAGTCTGATTTGGTCATGAGCAAAGTAAGGGCTAAAGACGTACCACTGAGGTACACTGAACCTCTGAACAACGCTGAAAAACTGAGGCCAGAGGTCTGGTGTCCAGGAGGCCAAGTTCTATCATCAGGCTCACCGTTCTGCTGGGAACAACTAACACTGAATTCAATATTAAAAAGAGAGGGGAAAAAAAACCCCAAACTTCTGAAAAGCACTGAAACTTTAACAACTGGGAAAGAAATAGCCAGGCCAAGACTAAGGAATATGGGAACCCAGAGAAGAGCCCTGGAGAAGACACTCTTGCCCTCAAAACAGTGGATGATTCTGACAAATGGGAACTTTTTACTTCCTTACTTTTTAAAAATGTTTATTTTTGAAAGAGAAAGAAACACAGGGTGAGCGGGGGAGGGGCAGAGCCTGATGTGGGGCTCGAACTCATGGACCATGAGATCATGACCTAAGCCAAAGTCGGATGCTCAACCAACTGAGCCACCCAGATGCCCCAAGAACTTGAATTTTAATGCTCTTCTGAGCAGAAATCAAAGTTCAGGGCTGACCGAGATGGAGCAGTAACTGAAGACCCTTCCGCAGCGAGCTACTCCAAAGGGCTACATGTACTCAGCCGTGGGGGAACAAGAAGCAAACCAGCCCTCTTAGAGTTGAGAACTTGGGAGAACGTAACGCTAAGTGAAGTACACCAGTTACAAAAAGCCAAATGCTGTGGTTTGATTCCACTTATCCGAGCTTTCACAAGTAGTCAGCTTCGTATAAACACAAAGTGGAACGTGGCTACAGGGGCCTGGGGGAGGGGAAGTGGGGAGTTGTTTCATGGGCACAGACTTCCAGTTTTGTGTGATGAAGAAGTTTGGGAGAGTGATTGCATAACAATGGGGATCTACTTAACACTAGTGAACTGTACACCTAAAAAGTAAGGATGGTAAATTTTATGCTATGTATATTTAACCATAAATTCAAAATAAAAAACATTTATAAAAATATTCATTCAAAACTTCACAATGATGTAATATTTAACGCTCTGAACTACTTATCATGCCAACTAAAACAATTCTATTCAAAGCGCTCACATTGTTCTTTAGTACTTATAATAGCGTTACATTTTAAGGTAACAACTCCAATTGTATTTATGCTCCCATACTTGGGGGTCAAAAAAACTTTAGAGCCCAATGCCCCCTGAACCTTAGCCTTAGTCACGTATGTTTCAGGGGAAAAGGATATTTCAAACTTTTCTGCTGATGGGTCTTACCTAAGGTCTTGACTGCAATTTTCCATTAAAGTTACTATGCCTTGTAAAGATGGTCATTGCTCTCATTAAGACTGAGAAAGTGTCAAAGAAGGGCTTCTCTCCCTACCATTTATGCAGGACTCTATTCTATCCAGTCTAAAAACAATAGGGGCGCCTGGGTGGCTCAGTCGGTTAAGCGTCCGGCTTCGGCTCAGGTCATGATCTCACAGTTCCTGGGTTCGAGCCCCGCATCAGGCTCTGGGCTGACAGCTAGCTCAGAGCCTGGAGCCTGCTTCAGATTCTGTGTCTCCCTCTCTTTCTGACCCTCCCCTGTTCATGCTATCTCTGTCTCTCAAGAATTAAAAAAAATAATAAAAATAAAAATAAAAACAAGGAATAAATCAATGGCTCTCATCTAACCTGAACTTATAAAAAACAAAGACTTTAAACAGGAAGCCAGTAGCCAACTGCCCTGTCATGAAGTCCATGAGCCACTCAAACTTAGTACAGTTAGAGTGAGAATATGAAATATCCATGAAATTTATTCTATTTCTAGTCACTCAACAAGGTTATCATTGTTAATTAGGCCATGAAAAACCAATCAAAAATAAATCAGACTATATAATGAAAAATGAACAATTATTTCAAGACTCAATTTTGGCATTTATTAACTCAGATATAATAACGTCCCTGAATTCTAGTGATTTCTTTTTTGGGGGGAGGGGTGCTAATTTCCTAATAAAAACTGCCCTTTCTATAGCCTGATACGATTCAATCTTGGGATGTTACAGTCCTAAAAAGGGAAAGCAGTTCCCCCCAGGCTGCTCACTCATCAGAAACTCATCTACTTAGCCCTCCCATGTTAAAACAAACAGTGATGTGACCATTATGATCAACATTATTATCACGTTCTAATTCATATACTAGATTAGATGGAGAGCCGGAGGAAGGAAAAAGAGAGAGAGGGAAGCAAGGAAGGAAGACAGTGACTTTGACGGAGAATGGAACTGGTCTCCAGATAAAGGCTGTACAGGAATACAGCAGATCTGAGGAAGCAAGCCTGTCTGAATATGCCTCATGTCTCAGGCGCATCACTAACCCTTCAAGATCATTATTAAAATGCTTTGTCTTTGTAAAATTCAGAGCCTGTTGATATTTGCTGCCTCTGAACAAGCTTGGTCTTGGACTTATGATGCATGAGTACCATCTGCTAGCATGGGTGGAGTCAGTCAATGGTTTTAATTCAAAAACTTCTCTCGGCAGGGGAAAAGAGGCAAGCTGCATTGTGTTGCAGAGGATGGCTTAATACCTCTTATCTGTGCATTTTTAAAATAGGATTTGGTTTTATAAAAAATATAGAAGAGCCCTTAAGACTCCATTTTCCCGCCTTGCTGCTGCGGAAACAGCTGAATCTAGTGAAAGCAACCATAGTAGGAAGGTCTGATTTCACCTAAAAATCTCAAGTGCATCTTGACAGCTATCCCTTGATTCATTTACATTCAATGAAGCAGCATCTGTTAATACTCCACCTCACAAACAAAAATCAATATTGACATTATAGATAATGAACTAGCTCTGCCTTAGTTTCATTTAAGAAAAGAAAGTACTCCACTTCCAGCACAGGCAACCCTCTCAAGACACTGATTGTCAGAAACTCAGAATGCCCTTCCCATTAGTTAGTAGGTTCTGAGACTCACACTCAAAAGTCTCTTCCAGCCCAGCAGGGTCCAGCACCACAAACAACATAACATAGGCTTTATAACTGCTAATAAACAACAGGTCCGCCCTCTTTGGCCAAGGCATGGGCCTTTTACCAGACACAAAGGAGGCCTAGCTGGGAAGAGTGCCGTGTCCGTGGAGGAAAAAGGTGTTCAAATGCATCAACACGATGAGAATTTTGCTTTACAGACTGCTAGATAGATCTAATAATGAAATCCCAGTTCAGTTCACAGTAACTCATTCAAAACCAGGTCACGCCTCCAGCACAACCACACAAGGTCTATGGAGGCTTCTAAAGGGTAACGCCAGTGCCACTCACTGTGGGGGACTCAAGGAGACAACAGATGGACACTGTGCATGACATCTACATGAAAGCAGAACGGCCCTAGAGTAAAATAAAAACTTAGAACAAGCATGCCCAAATCAGATGGTGCTAATTAAGTCAAGAAGTCTGGGAAGAATTTTTTTTCTTAAAGCAGAAAAGTCATGGCTGTGGCCTAGACTTGAAAAGAATATTGCAGTTATGAAACATTCGAGCCAGAAAGGCACGGAGATGGGAACAAGAGGGCACCGAACAGTTGGGTTAGCTCCGGCTGAGGGGCTGCGCTGGGGGGCCGGGGTGGGGACGGGAGGAAGGCTAATATTTGACTTAAGGGCAGGGAATTGATTACTCAAAACCTTGAACGGCTAAGTGTTTGGATTTATACTTATTTATTTATTTATTTGAGAGAAAGAGAGAGCACGTGTTCGTGAGCAGGAAAAGGGCAGAGAGAGAGGGAAAGAGAGAATCCCAAGCAGGCTCCACACTTAGTGGAGACTGAAAGACTAAAAAAGGACTAACGTGGGGCTCAATCCCACAACTGATGAGATCACAACCCGTGCTGAAACCAAAAGTCAGACGCTCAACCAACTGAGCCACCCAGGCATCCCGGGGTTTATATTTAAACCTTAGGAAACAGAGCCCCTGTAGATTCTTGAGACGTGTGAAAGCTGGGTGGAGAGGTTTTTGCTCAGGTGAGTGAGTGCCTCGAAGCCAGGAGACTGGTGTTGCCAATATGGAAGGAGCATAAGAAGAGTCGTTAGTGGCTGTGGTCGCCAAAAGAACACATTACAAAAGCTGATATTCATGGGTCCAACATTAACAACACACAAATCTGGGAAAGAAGTATAGTCTCCTCATTCCGTTTTTATTTTTGCGACCATCTTAAATATTGAAATGACTTCCACATTTTAAAAAAACATCAAAAAGGGGCACCATGTGGCTCAGATAGTTAAGCGTCCACTCTTGGTTTCAGCTCAGGTCATGATCTCACAGTTCGCGAGTTCGATTCCCACATCAGGCTCTGTGCTGACAGTGCGGAGCCTGCTTAGGACTCTCTCTCTGTTCCTTCTCCGCTTGTGCTCTCCCTCTCTCTCGCCAAATAAGCACACAAACTTTAAAAGCAACAACAACAAAAGCAGTGCTCTTCACCAGTATTTGGCTTTGGATCTGTTGGCAAATGTTGCTCCCTCCTGTCTCCCACTGTTCTATCAGTCAGAATGATCAAGGCCAGTTACAGGTAGTAACAGGAAGGAGCCTAAACTTTACCATTCCTTGAGCTTTTTAAACTTTTATTCTGAAATAATTACAGGCTCACAGGAAGTTGCAAAGGAAGTGCAATGAGGTGCCATGTATCTTTCACCTTACATTTTCAAGCCAAATCAATTCCACGTGGCTAAGAAGTCCGGTTTTAGAGGTGCCTAGGTAACTCAGTCCATTGAGCACCCTACTTCAGCTTAGGTCATGATCTTGTGGTCTGTGGCTTCAAGCCCCAAGTCAGGCTCCACGCTTACAGTGCAGAGCCTGCTTGGGATTCTCTCTCTCTTCCCTGCTGTCTCTCTGCGCCGCCCCCCCCAACTTGTGCATGTACTTGTGCGCATGTGCACACACTGTCTCTCAAAATAAATAAACTTAAAAAAAAAAAGAAATCGGGTATTAACCAAAGACCACCAATTCATCCCTGTAAGAAAAATGCAACTACCTGAGAGTGAAACTTCCCCTTATATGGACTTTCCGATAATCTTTCTTAAGGTCTTAAATGGTCAAGTTTATGAAGGTATCATCAATAGATAATTCCCAATATAGCATCAATAAATACATAGACAAGCAATTCACCTAAAAGTTCAAATGGCTGATGAACAAACAAAAAAGGCTCAGCTCACTGAAAACAATGGATAGCTGGGAAACAAATCAGTGGAACAATTTTAGTCATCAAATACCATCACTGAAATACAATCTGTGACGCTGTCAAAGGCACACAGAGACACACCTATTTGTATTGCACTAATGGTTGGAACATAGTAAAAACTTTTCTGAAACCAATTTTGCAGTAACTATTAAGTTGGTCAATAATGTTCATTCCATACATGCACTAGGCAAAAACAGAGATGGGTGGAGTGCGCCTGGGTGGCTCAGTTGCTTAAGCGTCGGACTCTTGATTTGGGCTCAGGTCATGACCTCATGGTCCTGAGATGGAGCCCTGTGTCCAGCTCTGCACTGGGTGTGGAGCCTGCTTAAGACTCTCTCTCTCCCTTTCCCTTCCCCATGCTCTCCCCGCCCCCCCCAAAAAATAAATAAATATAGAGGACAGCAGGGAGCATTCATGCCAGTCTTCTCTATATAATGGGCTTATCAGTAATTTTTACTTTCTACTGTTAGACCAAATACTTCCATAATGTGGAAAAAATTACATGTAAATGCATATCAATCTTTAAAATAAAGTCACAATCTTTGGAATATAAAATTATACTAGCCCAACCCTCCCCACCTTACCCATGAGAAAACTAAGGCACAGATTCATTTTTATGAGTCACACCATATGTATATATGTGATCTGTTTTTATGCACAGGCTACACAGTGAAGTAATCTAGCACATGGGTATCAGTGAGGCCTTTGGCTTCAGTTCCAATAACTTGGGAGGAGGCAAATTATTTACCTTAAGCCTCTGTTTCTCCATCTGTAAAATGGGAATGGTAAAAGAGTGCTCAGATTAAATAAAACAATTTATATAAGGCACTGAGCATGGTCCCTGGTACCAAACAAGCCTTTCTTAAATGTGCTTATAGGTATTTCCTCATGTCAACAGAGATTCTTTTACACATGATTTTAAATAGCTACATAAAATGAATATTCCAGAACAGAACCGTTTCAACATAGGATACTACTTGTAATTTTTTGCTGGTACAAACAGTGCTACAATACATTATGATACTATACACAGATACGTAGCCTTTGACTGCTTCTCTGATGGTCTCCTCAGTAACTAGTTTTAGAAGCGGTATTACAGGGTTAAAAATCATATGCACATTTTCACTCCAATTGTTTTAAAAAACACTTTTCAAGCTCATTGTACAAACCTTCTTAGACAGATATATGTAGGGGGGCTAGGTGGTTCAGCCAGTTAAGGGTCTTACTTCAGTCAGGTCATGATCTCACAGTCCGTGGGTTCGAGCCCCTCGTTGGGCTCTGGGCTGACAGCTCAGAGCCTGGAACCTGCTTCGCATTCCATGTCTCTCTCTCTCTCTGCCCCTCCCCCATTCACTCTCTGACTCTGTCTCTCAAAATAAAATAATAAAGACTAAAATAAAACAAAACAAAACAAAACAGATGTACGTAGAAGAAAAGTGAAAATTTCTCCTGTTCCGCTCAAATCAACTGTTTAGAATGTATCCTTCCTTCCACTCCTTTTGTTTGCATTTATCAACACACCCAAACACATAAAGCTGTTTCTGTTTTTGGTCCTAAATGAGACCATATTATACATATTGCTTTGCAGTTTGTTTTTCACTTACTATGTCTTGGACTTCTTCCCATGCGTGTATATATATAAACTAGCAGGTATGCACACACACACGCTTTTTTTTTTTTTTTTTTACATAGTACAGATATACCATCATACACTTACTCATTCCTTTGATAGAAATTAGAGGGTTTTTTTGAGTTTTCACTATTAGGAACAAGGCTATCTTGAAAAGCCTTTTCTATAAATCTTGTATACAAGTGCAACTCCATCTGTAGGGTACGTTTCTAGAGGTGGAATTGATGGGTCAAAGGAGGTGCCTATTTACAACTTTGGAACTATCTTGCCAATTCGCCCAATTTGCTAATTTAATTTACTCCTACTAATGGTGTAGGAAGCCTCCACCTTGAACTTTCGTCAAGACTGAACATTATTTTTAATTTTTGTCCATCTGATTGATGGCATCTCAATGCTTTGATAATTTCAAGTTTCTGCCCCCTCTGTTTCCCTTCTTCTGTTAACTGATCATTCATACTTCTTGCTCAAGGGTTTTTCCTATTCACTTTATGAGTCATGGACAGTTACCACTTTCCCTCCTGTGTGTTACAAATATTTCCCGCCACCCCTGATCTGCCTTTTAATTTTTAAATATATAAAGTTTTCGATTTTGAGGTGTTAATCTCTCAGTCTCTTACTTTACAGTTTCTAGGTTTTATACTTCCCAAGGGAGCCTTCCCCATCCCATCAGCATAAGGGCATTAGTCTCTGAAATCATTGCAGAAATGATTCAATAGCATATGCAACACACACACTGTTCTCTGTTCCTCATACAAGGATCAAACTCTTTAGAAAAACTGACTGATACAAACAATAATTTCTTTGTATTTTTAGCCATAATGAACGGTAAAGTATTTGGATTTTTTTCTTCCTCCAAATCATATTAGTAAACTGGAAAACCTAGTTTATATATCTGAATCCATTAGTATCTACTGATTGCTTAGCTTTTCCATGTGAGTAAAGTATCTCAGATAAATTCTTCACAAACTAAAAAAAGCTCTCTGAGAGAGAAAGAAAGTAATGGGTGGAGGTAAGAGAAGGTGACTTGAATAAAGGTTTCACAGAGGCACTTGGGAGCTGGCCCTTGTAGACTTGACAGGCTAACCACAGAGACTCAGGGGTTGAGAATACATTCCAAGTGAAAGACAGACAAGGAGAAAAGGGAAGGAGGCAAGAACCCAAGACCACAATCAAGACCTTTAAAGTCACAAGGTACTGCATTCCTGGCATAGGCATGGTCCTGGATAGCCAACTGGCCATACTGAGGTTCCTTCTAGAGAGGCCTATTTGCCTTTAGGCCCCATCAGATAACATCCGCCCATCCTACTCAACCACCATTGTGGATGTGACAGGCAAGGTCTTGAGCTGAGGGCAGCCCAGTGATAGACCAAACCTAAAATCTCCACCCAAGTGTGACATTCTGATAACTGTTCAGTTGGTAGAAGAATCAGCCACTGAAAATTCATACCGAATGAAGCCATGAGGCAGCAGGGCCTGGAGCTCCGAGGGAGACCGTGACGTTCAAATGACAGTGATGGAGCTCACCCACTTCACCTCCCTGAGCCTTGGATTCTCTCACTGTAAACTGAGGGGACCTTCCTTGTCTTCAAGGAATTTCCCAAAAAGCTCTAAATTCTATATGTCTAGGGTTCTATGATTCAATATTCATGGAACAGAACCTACTTAGAGTCTTATTTTCTCATTTCACCCCAGAGAAATTCTTGGCAATTGCTCAAGTCAAGCAAAGGAAACTAGAGTACACTTGAACTGATTAATGTGTCTAAGGCAATTAAATCAAAATATTTTTCTAATAATATTGAAACAGGCCATCTCACAGTAACACATACGTCTGGACCTTGTCTTGCTTAGCCCAGCTGTGGAAACACCCCTCACTTCTTCTGGTCATAGGTGGAGAGTTTGCTGAGTCTACTAAAAATGAGATGCAGACAGTCAGCACTCGTGTGTGCTGTGACAACAGAAAGCTTCACTCTCTTTTGGATTCAAATTATATCTCCTCCAGGTTCCCACCTATCCTTACAGGGACACAATTCCATACCCTCTCACAAAAAACAATCCCCCTCCTATACTGCCTGGCTTTTTTTTTTTTTTCTTTTTTAATGGGAAGAGAGCATGATAAGAGAAAGAGAAGGGCTGGCCTAGGTTTTAAGATGAAACTACCATCTATATGTTCAGACCAAATCACCATCTATACCACCCTCTCTAAATCATGAACACTGCTATCTCCAGCCTGTGAGATATTCCTACCTCCAGGCCTGCAAGTCACTCCCACTGCCATGGACCTCCATCCCAACTAGGGAGGATGGGGGGATGCGGGGGGAGGGCGGCTGGGTGGGGACTGTTTCAGATCCTAGTCAGGAGGTGACTACCATATAGACCTGGACCAGGACATTGCTGTTTCCAGGAAATTCCTGAATGAGTTCACCAATTTCTCAGTCAGATCCCCCACTGGTGTGATTCCAGGCCTTGTCTCTCATCTGGGCCTTCAATTTTGTCTCCCTCCATTCTCCCTCTAAGCAGATGGCCTTGCCCCTAATTCACTGGGAGGGGTAGGAGTTGCCATCTTGTCTCCCATACCCAACTATATACACGGACCACTATTTCCATCCCTTGGCTAGAAATTCTTCTATCTGTTCCGTTTTAATCTACACCCACACACAGATCCTGTCTAGGTCCACAGAGGTCTAATTCTAGGCTGAATGGACCCATCTGTCCCCTCATTCCTGCCCACCCAACCTAACGCCACACTAACTCCCTCTCATCCAAGGGCCAACCATCAGGGTTCCAACCCCAAAGGTCATCTCTGATGTTCTCTTCTTTATCCTCCAAATCTCTTTTGTTCCCCATGTCCTCTTGACAGAGTTCTTCTTTCATGGCCTCACACCTCAACATTTCTTTCTAGCTTTATCCCTTGTCCCATTTCCACCCATGTGGCATCCTGCCACTGGGCTAGGCTTCTTTAAACACTGCTCTCATCATGTCATTCTTCTGCTCAAAAACCTATCTTGTTCTTGTGTCTCTTTGGCTTTCAGGGTCCAACATAACATGGCCCTTCTGTCTACTCAACCTTATTTTCAGTTATTCTCCACCATGTTCCCAACACTCTGGATGGGTCTGATGAACCATGTCCTCCTTCCCACCTCCATTCATGCAGCTCTGTGTATTGGAAATGCCTTGCCTTGTCAAGTGCTAGCATCCTCCATGAAGCTAGTGATACTTGAACTGAACCCCAGGCCTTCCTCCTAGACAACTCCAGCCTCCCAGTTGACTTCCTACAACATTTATGCCACACAAGTAATCATAGAAAATGAATTCTCAACCAAGAGTAGGTTGACTTTCAAAGGTTCATCAGTAAGTCAATTGTGTGAAATTCATAATCCATTCATCCTGAAGGAAAATACATGGGAATTAGGTTCCTATGCCCACAAAATGTATGCAATCCACAGTGTAACTTAACTGTGATACAAATGTACCCTTCCAACCACATAGAACATAACTCAAAAGAAAAATACGTTCTGAGTTCAGATAATGCCAGGACGAAGGCCTCTGTCCACATTCCAGCAAAAGACAATTCTAGAGAATGGGAAGCCAAAAGCCAGGGTGTAAAACTAGACACTTGTCACGCATCTGCCCCAACCAGACCTCTAGAATCTGAACTCCAATTTCCAATCCAGCCTAAGAACATGAGTCTGTTTTAACTCATGTATAAGACTCTCTCATTCAACAGAAGCAAGACCCTGGAAAGATACAAAGGAGCTGGACCTGTCTGCTCCCAGACACACAGGAGCCAGGCAGCAGTCAGAGGACATGCTTCCTCCTGGGGGCCCTCCATGCAGCAGCACAACTTGCTTTGGTGACTACCAAGTATCGCCATGGCAAAAGGCATCAGGGAGAACATGGGGGAAAAAATTTTTTTTTACGGTTTATTTTTGAGAGAGAGACAGAGCGTGAGTGGGGGCAGGGCAGAGAGAGAGGGGGAGACATAGGATCTGAAGCAGGCTCCAGGCTCTAAGCTCTCAGCACAGAGCCTGACATGGGGCTGGAACTCATGAACTGCGAGATCATGACTTGAGTCAAAGTCAGATGCTTAATCGACTGAGCCACCCAGGCACCCCAAGAACATGGGAAAATTTTAAATTTGTCCGGAGACTTGAACAGTGCACACAGATAACTTCAATTAGGAACTTAGTGGCCACTCCTTGGTGGGATTAGGTTCTAAGGTCGGTGCAAAAAGCAACCAACAGCCAAGATTTCCCCACAAAGTACTGTATAAATGCTTCGGGTGACCTTGTGCAGTCACTGTGGTGCCCAGTCAAGTCTGAGAAACTTCAAGGCCAGCAAAAGGATGGAACTAAAGAAAAGACTGAATGTGGCTGGCCGTTCTCCCCACTCTGTCCCCAAGGAAGGCTAACAAAACTCTGACGCAGATGGGAAGTTCTGGAGTCTCCCTCTTGCCGGCAGCATTTGCTCTTATTTTAATGTCAAGCCTCTGAGACCTTAATACACATTGAGATGTGCTGGGGAGAGTAAGGTGGAAGGTGGGGAGTTTTCTGAAGTCAGAGAAACCTGGGTAAGAATTCAAACTCCAGCATTAAACAGACCCAGTTTCAGATCCTGGCTACACCACTTACCAGCGTGTGGCTCTGGTCAAATTACCGCAAAAAGCCTCTGTTTCTTTTGGAGAAAAATGGAGGTAACAGTGCCTACTTCAGAAGGGCTGCTGGGAAAATTAAGAAATAACATTTAGCATATGTAAATTCTTATTATCAGCATCCGCAGCAGGCGAGAGCACATCTTTATCCTGGCCCGAGGGGCCATGTTATCGAGGATCAAACAGCTGGCCTCCAGCCTCTCTACCACCTGAACTAGAGACTGTCCTGTCTACTTCAGGTTTAGTTCTGGCAATTGTTACCATTCAGATTACAAACACAAGGGCAAAGCAGAAATATGGAAAGGTCTACACCTTGTAGTGCGACATGAAAAAGGAAAAGTTAGGATGGTGAACATAAAAAAAAAATACAGCTATCAGGATCCTAGGAGGCTACAGAGACTAAATATTAATAGTCGGTGCTTTACTGTGAGTTGTAATTTTTGCTTTTACTGCAAACCTGGTTAAAAGGATCGCTTTTAAAATGAAGGCGCTGAATGAGGCCTGTAGCTCCACCAACCTCTTTTTTTTTTCTGTCCCTTCCCCACTTTGGCCACATGTTTACACCAGATTCTAGCAAATGATGTTTAGTAGTGATTGGTTAATGTTGTTTACTATTTTTCCATTTCAATGCTGATCTGAATTTTAACCAATAGTTCACATTTATAAGAGGTTTGCAATAACACTATGAAATCAAATCACTGAGACAGGTTTAATGATAAGCATTGCTAAGTAAGCAGGAAACAATCAGTTGCTTAACTTTGTAGTCAAGGTCAACCTCATTCTAAAGGTATTGAGAGAACATTCAGTCTGGGGAGGGACACTTGATACTAGCTCTAATAACAATGTCTAGAGTTAGACCAATCCCGTCTCAGAAATTCTTATTATGTCACCCACAGCCAATCAGAACTTGGAATCAGCATGAAACCATACATGCAATTCCAAACAGAAGAAAAGAAACTTGATGATTTGGGTAGCTTTTGTGTCCTTATCCTGGGTAAATGCATAGTTTTTATTAAGCCTTTAGAAATGCTGAAAATGGCTCCCTGGCTCCCCTGGGGTTCCTCTGCAAGTGTCAGGTTGGAACTTCCAGGCTAGGTCAGCTCTGCCTAGCAGACTGTGGGGCAGGGGGTCAGCCAGCTCTAAGCACCTTCTTATTCCTAGCAGTCAAAGGGCAGATGAATCTTAGATTGGCTGGAGGGGAAATGTATCAGAAAATCCTAGGTACTCAACCACCCCTGCCCATCTCAGGGCTTATCATAACTAAGAAGGGGAGATCAGAAGAAAAGTAATTTGAAAAAATTCCCCAGTAATCATAATTTGTGTGTGAACACATGTGCCTCAATATCTACCATGGAATTGAGACTCATTGGTCTAAATCAACTTAGAATGATCAGTTCTAAGTTGATATACTTATATATATCATTATACTTATTATTTTATTATAATTATACTTACACACACACACACACACACACACACACACACACACACACACACAGGAAAGGTGATGAAATTACCAGGAAGTCAGTTGGAAATATAGCACCTGCTACTCCTAGGCACCAATAACTGGTTGATCCAGTCTAGATAGATCTAACATCTATATTAGAAGGCACTACCTTAGAGGCAACTGCTCCATCTATATTAAAAGGTGGGCAAGCATCTCTCTGTCAAGGTTAATCAGTGAACCTCAGACCTGTAACTGTATAAATTGTGAAACCAAGAGAGCCTCATTTCAAATGAGGATTCATAGGTGGGCCACTGCCTCCATGGGCGCAGGACACACCTGGACTGAGTTTTGCTCTTGATTTTTGATACGCCTGACTGCACTAAGTTTGCCCCTTGAGTTGTGGGTCTCATCTCCTGGGGCTGGTCCGAGTCCCCCCAACCCAGACCGCAGGTACAGAGTTGACCCCAGCCAGGGCCTCCACAGCTGTCCATTCCTGAAGGTCTGTTTTCATTGCTGTCTCAAGGACCAAAACAAGCAAGACAGAAGGCAGCAACTAAGAGCAAATGAAATAAAGAACAAATGTGGATGCACAAAGTAACGAGAAAACACTGTTTCTTGGCAGATAAGGGGGAATAAGCACTGGGAGCAATTCATAACCAGAAATACGAGTACACAGCTTGGAACCAAACTGCCTAATCTAATTCTGGAGGTGCTATAAACCGGATGGCTGTACTGGGGCTCCATGTGACGTTTCAAGGAGGAAAAAGCTGTAAAGTTGTGATCTTGATGTTCTTCTGTTCACAGGCCCAGCAACTGCCTAGCAGCAGCTTCCTGCCCTTTCCAGATGATTAGTGCTGAGTTTGTTGTTGGGTTTGGTCCTCCAGCTTCTGTGGGTCCTCAGGGAGTACACCTGGCCAAAGCAAAATGCCAAAACAGGAGCAGAATTTTCTGGCCATCCACATGTAATTAGGATACCATAAAATCCCACAGCGATAACTCAAGACCCAGAAGCAGAGCCTGGGACAGCTAGACTAGCTGGGAAGTGCCCCACCTCAGGAGCAGCCTCACTGGGACCGCATCTTCTGATCTGTCAAGTGACAGTCATGACGGTGAAAGCCCCGCCCTCCAACTGCTAGGAGAAAGAATCAATGGGACAGCACTTCATAAACCCTGAAGCTTGGGCACAACCATAGAAATGTTGTCATTAACCACAGGGCTCTCTCCCCATGGAAGGATGGCATAAAGAATACCAAGGGAAGATTATTATTTCTTCTCAAGGACATTGTCTGGCAGTTATTCTATTAAATTTTTTTTAATGTTTATTTAGTTTTGAAAGGGAGAGAGAGTCAGAGTGTGAGTGGGGGATGGGCAGAGAGAAGAAGGAGACACAGAATCCGAAGCAGGCTCTGAGCTGTCAGCACAGAGCCCGACATGGGGCCTGAACCCACAAACTGCGAGATCGTGACCCAAGCCAAAGTCAGATGCTTAACCTACAGAGCCACCTAGGTGCCCCAGCAGTGATTCTATTTAAATAAAGATGTATAATGGTTATCTTCAGAAAATACAGGGTTTTTTTTCATCCAAAAACTTTATGACAGCCATTTAAATTTAAATTTCCATGGTGAATAACACCATTTAAGTGCTAAGCAGTACCCGACCCAGTCACCTAAAGCAGCAGGAATTATTTCTCAGACGAAAGGAGGACCAAGGCCCATAGAGATCCAAGTCAGACACAATCAGACCTGCGAGGATGTTATCAGAAGGATTCTGAGCTGAGAATAAACTTTTACATAGGCTTTGACCCCCCTGAGGCCTCCCCAACAAGATCTCATTTAAGCCTAGCAACTCGGAGAGGTAAGTACTATTATTATTCCCACATTTTGCAGATGAGGAAAAAGAATGAAAGTGGTTTAGGCAACTTACCAAGGCAACAAAACTACTGACTAGCAGAGCTAGGGCTCATGGTCCAAGACCATGCTCTACTCCTCTGCACAAACTGCCTTGTTCTGGTATTTCCAAGGACAAATCAATCCATGGTCAACAGAAGCTCTCTACAGGTGTTCTGTCCTTCAAGAAAGACTTCCATCCAGTCAACATTTATTGAGTACTGGCTGCATGCCAAGCCCACCACTGAAAGACAAAGACCTTCACACCAACTGTCCAGGGAGAGCATTGATTCCAAGGTGGATCCAGAGTCTAAAGACAACTCAAGAAAGCAATGAAGAGTACTTTTTATTTATTACTTTTGAGAGAGCGAGAGTGCGTGCACACACATGCACACACACACATGCACGTGGGGGAAGGGCAGAGAGAGAGAGAGAGAGAGAGAGAGAGAGAGAGAGAGAGAGAGAGAGACTGACTGTCAGTACAGAGCCTATGGCGGGGCTCGAACCCACGAACCATGAGCTCATGACCTGAGCTGAAATCAAGAACAAAATGCTCAACCAACTGAGCCACCCAGGTGCACTGAAAAGTACTTTTTAAAAGTCTGTGGGTCTCAGAGTCCATGGGTCTGTGCTGACAGCTTAGAGCCTGAAGCCTGCTTCAGATTCTGTGTCTCCCTCTCTCTGCCCCTCCTCCTCTCACTCTCTGTCTCTCTCTCTCAAAATAAAGACATAAAAAAAGTTTTTTTTTTTTTAAAGTTGCAGTAAGGGGTTCAGCATCTGGCTCTTGATCTCAGCTCAGGTCTGGATCTCAGGGTCCTGAGTTCAAGCCCTGCCCTGCATTGGGCTCCATGCTGGGTGTGGGACCCACCTTAAAAAAAAAAAGTTGTAGTAATTCACAGAACAGGCCATAAACTACTTTATTCTATTGTTAGAGGCCCCTCAAAGCCTGCTTGGGATGACAATCAACCTACGAAAGAAATATGCTCCGTGTTGGGAAGACTTTCTTGTAGTATGGGAAGCCACTGTTTACAGCACAGAGAAATCCAGTGGGCTCGAATCAGCCCTCACCACCACCTATTCTTCCCACCTCCCCTACTTGATGCATATATAAGTAAATGTTGTATTGCATGCACTAAAATTTTAAGAAAACTCTAAAAATACTGCACATCCCTTTTTGTGTGCTGTGGGAACGTATTCCCATCTTAGGGAAGTCAGTCACAATTAGCTGAGACTTCCCTGAGACAGGGAGAGGCTGCGTCGGATGAGGCTGTGGTTTGTAGCAAATGTTCCATCCACATTATTGATTAGCTGGTGACTTTATTGATATCTGTCTTCCTTTTTATACCAGCCATCTCAGGCAACTGCTACCACAGATCTTCCCTGCGTGAACTACCCCACAAAATATTCATCTAAGTGTCTCCGGGGACTACCATATGGAAACTGACTTCAAAAGCAACATCTAAAGCAAGCTCTTATTTTCCTCTCAATTTATTATGTCTATAAAACAAAAATTTGTTGATTGTGGACCTAAGGCTCTTTTTAAAAAAAATGTTTATTTTACTTATTTTTGAGAGAGAGAGAGAGTACGAGTGAGTGCAAGCAGGGGAAGGGCAGAGAGAGAGAGACAGACAGACAGACAGACAGACAAACAGAGGATCCAAAGCAGGCTCCATGCTGACAGCAGAGAACCCAATGCAGGACTCAAACTCAGGAACTGTGGGATCATGACCTGAACTCAGATGTTTAACCAACTGAGTCACTCAGGTGGCCTAAGGCTCTCCTGGTTTCACAATCTATGCACGGTACAGGTCTGTTTGCACAAACATTTTGATTTCAGCAAACCTTTCTAGCTGTACATCTGGGATTTCAGCTCTGAGAGCAGAGACCACGATTTAGCATTCAGTACTGGCCATCTGTATCCTGCCTTACAATGTGCAAAGCAGCGCAGTGCTGGAACAGCCCTCAGGGAGCTTAGAGAAGGGCTGGGGGGAGATATCATCAAATAATCAATGCAAGAGTTCTGAAGTAACATGAAGGGTACCAGGAGAGCACAGTCAGTAGGGAGACCCAATCAGTTTGAGGATCAGTCATGAAAGGGTCCTTGGAGCACGTAGGAATTGGGCTGACATCTCAAGGATGAGTCTGAGTTGGCCAGGATGATGATGTGGGCAGTCCAGAAGGGAGCATGGCATGAACAAGGGACCTGAGGCAGGAGCACAACCTAACAGAGGAATCCAGAGAAGCCCTTTGAACGTGAGTAGAGTGTACACAGCAAGAGCCTGGAAAGGTGGGCAGGGACCAGGTCATGCAGGACTTTGAAGGCCACATCAAGGAACTGGTTTTGATCCCAAGAGCAATGAGGGAACAGCTGAAGGTTATCGTATGTGGTCTAGAGGCATGTATGGAGGTGGTCAGATGCACATTCTGAAGCTCACTATGGGTGCAGTGTGACAACAGACTGGAAAGGGACAAGAAGGGACTCGGAAAGGTCAGCACTCGTAGAACACTGTAGGTGCAAGGCGACAGCAGCCCAGACAAGGGAGATGGCTGCGGAGATGAGAGGAGAGCCTGAGAGTGAGACAAAGAAATGGGTGGGACTTGGTGGGTGGACTAGGGACGGAGAAGACGGTGCTTCTAAGGAGAAGCCTTAGGCTTTAGGCTTACAAGACAGATGGTGGTCAGTGGTCCCGGTTATCAGGTCTGGGAATATGAGGAGGAGCAGGTTTAGCGGGAACAGAGTAGGTTCAGCTTGAGACATCTTTTTTTAATGTTTGTTTATTTATTTTGAGAGCAAGAGAGAGTGTAAGCAAGTGGGGGAGGGGCCAAGAGAGAGAATCCGACGCAGGTTCCATGCTGTCAAGCCCAGTGCAGGGGCTGATCCCATGAACCATGAGATCATGACCTGAGCGGAAATCAAGAGTCAGACACTTAACTGACTGAGCCACCCAGGTGCCCCCGATTTGGGACATCTTAAGAGTCTGACACTTGGTGTCCTCCAAAGGTAAATGTCAGAAAGGTGTTGAAAGATCTGGTTCAATAACTGATACAATTACACATCCATCCAGAAGGGAGACTAATCATTGCTTACAAATAACCAAAACCAGTAGAAAGAGAATTCGTTCAATGACGAAGTATTTTCTTGAAGTCATGAACGTCGAACAATACTGTGCAAGTAACATATGTAAAAAAGGAATTTCAGAAATGTCTGCTTACGTTCAATGTTTTGGAACATCTTTCAAAAGAAACTGAATGCCATCTACTAATTTACACATGCAACATGCAAAAAAAAAAAAAAAATCTTCAACTTTTGGGACCCCAATTTAAACCAGGCAGCACACAAGAAATTTCAAAATGGAACAGGAAAAATAATTTCCTAAATTGAGGAGTTGTGGGGGGGAGGGTTGTCTTGGGAACACACAGACAACTCACTTGGCAAGCACTAATTCACTCAAAGTTCTGAGTTATGGAAAACAAACTCTGAATGAAGATTTAAGTCCCAGATGCATCAAGACACTCCTTGTTCCATCTCTGTGACCCTAAGAGGCTAGAACTGTGTTTTTATTTCAAATGAGGAATGGGAGGCAGAGTAGTTGAGAGACTCACCTAAGGCATCATTGCCAGTAAGGGCAGAAATGCAAAGCAAACAGGTCCAGGCAACGCCCTGCACCAATGCCCAACACCGCCAAGAACAGGAAGAAGCAACTACTTCCTTGCTGCCGATCCTCTGCTGCAGAGGTTGAAAACTGGGACATTTATTTTGGTGTTTTCTGTTATCACATGTAGTTTAGCAATTACTTTCTTAACCTCATGATAACCTTAATTTTTAAAGAGTTTTCTTTGTCAATTCAATCATCTCTGTTTCAGCTCCTTAAAGAGGTTTCGCCTGGTTAGACATATAAATCACTCCCGAGGGGTACCTGGGTGGCTCGGTTGAGCGTCCGACTATTGATTTTGGCTCAGGTCAAGACCCCACGGCTGTGGGACTGAGCCCAGCATTGGGCTGTGTGCTGGGCATGGAGCCTGCTTAAGATTCTCTCTCTGTGTAGCCCTCCCGACCATCTCCCCACTGCTTGTGCTCTCTTGCTCTCATAAACAAATAAACAAATCACACCAAAAAATGCTTTATACGCTTTAGTTGTGATTGCTTGTAAAATCTGGACCCAAATGTAAACTCAGATCTGGAAAAAACAAATGTTTGCTTTTCATCAAATGCCTACTGCATGTTTCCAGCCAAAATCCACTGAAACTATGGTGAATAAGCCACCTCTAACTTACAGAACAATTTTTCAAAAACCATTTATTCTTTAGACAAACTCAGAACTTTTTTTCCTGAAGAAGAAATGCTGTCAGGTAAGTTACCCATGCCAGGCCACAAAGCTTAATGCCTCAAACAATCAACCAAGCATCCTACATGTTAACAGGAAATATTACACAGTCTTTACAAAGACTGTATAAATTATATAGAAATGGGGCAAAATGCATGTGAAATCATGGTAAAGGAGGAGAACACACAAACTAGTACATATATCAATTACACAATATTTAGAAAGGTAAGTGTGTCTGACACGCTAGAGTGATAGAGATTAATTTTCCTCTGTATTGCCACAGACACGTTCACATGTATGTAAGTATATGTGTGTATAAAGGTCTTTGTCAACAAATGCTTACAGTCTATTGGCCTTCCAAGTATCTTAGAAGCGCTGCTCACTTGGCCCCGCTGCCCACGGCCCAGCCCCCAACACCCAGCCCCGACACAGACTCTCAGGCAAGCCGCTGGCTCAAGGACCCAGCAAAGTGGCTGAGGGGACACTGAAGAGGAGGAGGGCAGAGCAGGAGTTACAGAGGGAAGAAGGGAGCAAGGGACAGGTGGCCTCACGCAGACGAGGCAGGCACCTGGCAGCGCGGTAAGAGCATGTTTTTCCAACTCAGATGGGGAGCAAACCCCAGTGCAGCCCCTCACCAGCTGCATGACCTCAGGCTAGGTACATAACCTCTCTGAGCTTCAGTTTTTCATCTACAAAACGGGAAAAAGAAAGTCTACCTCCCAGCAGCTGTGTGAGGATGAGGGGAGTGCCACACAAGCCCTGACACAGGCTTCTCCTTGTATGACGGGCCCCTTCCTTCCTTCGCAGGTGTTGTCACTGTCCTGGTTGTATGGATGAAAGGAAGACACATGGTACTGGGTCTGTCCATGGCAGCCCTTATGCCGATACTGAATAATAATAATAATAATAATAATAATAATAATAATAATGAATCCTGGGACTACGGAGTAAAGGGCAGAACTGTGGGGCTGATGAACAGGTCCCACGTGTAAAAACGGGTTTTGGACAATGGCAGCATCGCTGGCAGAGGTATACAGTAAAACCTTGGTTTGCAAGCAGAGTTCATTCCAGAAACATGCTTATAATCCAAAGAACTCGTATGTCAAAGCGAATTTCAAGAGCCAATGGCTCAGTTGTGATCATGTGACATTCAGCACCAGGTAGAAGTTGTACTGCAAGACATCACTCATGTTTTTTTTTTTTTAAGACATCACTCATTTGTCAAATTAAAATTTATTAGAAATGTTTGCTCGTCTTACAGAATACTCACAGAACAAGCTAGTTGCAATCTAAGGTTTTACTGTTTTATAATTTTGCCATTCAATGCTTAAAAATGACGTTCAGGAGGGACGTCTGGGGGGGGCTCAGTCAGTAGAGCCGCCAACTCTGGCTCAGGTCATGCTCTCACAGTACATGAGTCTGAGTCCCACATCAGGCTCGCTGCTGTCAGCACAGAGCCTGCTTCAGATTCTCTGTCCCCCTTTCTATCTTCCCTTCTCCTGCTTATGCTCACTCGCTTTCTCTCTCTCTCTCAAAAACTTGAATCAATTTTAAAAAATGACATCAGGAGATGGGCACCTTGGTGGCTCAGTCGGTTAAGCGTCCAACTTTTGCTTTCAGTTCAGGTCATTCACGAGTTCGAGCCCCATGAGTTCTGTGCTGATGGCACAGAACCTGCTTGGGATTCTCTCTCCTCTCTCTCTCTCTCTCTCTCTTTCTCTCTCTCTTTCTCTCTCTCTGCCCCCTCAATTCCCCCTTCAAAAAAATTACATTGGGAGAAAAAAAATAGCCTCGGGCCAATAGCTGCAACGCTTCACCCGGTACCCAGGCTCCTGTGTCTGGGACTCAAGACCAATCTCAGGTCAGCTGGCCTTTGGATGCGGTGGCCCTCCCAAGGAAAGCATTCAGGTTGTCATACCTTGTGGAGTGACAAGTGAAGAGTCAATTCGTTCACTTAGAGACCACCGGGCATGTGTAACATGGGAAAGCCAAGTTCGGTGGCCAAAAGCTCAAAGCCAAGCTGAGGGCAGGGACCACTCACTGTGCTTTGAGCCACCAAGAGGACAGGCAAAGGCAACTTTATTTCTCCTCTTGTTCTTGCCATAGGAAAGACAGCAAGTACAAGAGGGTACCAGCCAGATAAGCCCGGTCACTCTCTCAAAAGGTCATGGATACCAAAGTCTCAACTCCTTATAAATCCTGCAAATTAATCAGTTGAAATCTCTGCAAAGAAGGGGCCCCTGGGTGGCTCAGTCAGTTAACCACTGACTTTTAATCTCAGCTCAGGACATGATCTCATGGTTTATGACATTAAGCCCCACATCGGGCTGACAGTGCAGAGCCTGCTTGGGATTCTCCCTCTCCCTCTCTCTCTGCCCCTCCCCTGTTCATGTTCTCTCCCTCTCGCTCTCAAAATAAGCAAATAACCTTAAAAGAAACCTCTGCAAAGAAGCCTCACTGAATTCCATGGCCCCAAAGACAAGTGTTACACTTCCCCAAATTATTAATTAATAGCAGGATTCAACTCTAATCTCCTCCAGAGGAAGACTCTCCTGACAACCTTATCCTTAAAGCACGGCCTCCCTATCTCCTGGTTCTCTTTATCGTTAAGAACAGTATTACTACCTGACACGGTGTTATATGGCTACTTACTTGCTACCTCTCAGCCCATAGAATACATGCTCTATGGGGCCGAAATTTAGTTTATTCCCTGCTGTGTTCCCAATGTTGTGTAGAGTAGGCACTTAAACATTTATTGGTTGAATGAATGAACACTGCATTTAATATCTAAGTAACCTGTTCATATCCTTTTCAGAAAATTCCATAAAGTAAAGAAAATAAATACATCATTTACAGTCTACTATATTTTTAGCAACTGGGTATCAGCTTTTAGCTCCAGAATGTAATATATTAAAAATATATTACAATGTCCTCCTAATGCAGACTGTGAGCATGGTTGGTACCTCTCATTTCCACCGAACCAATGTATGATGTTGTTTCTGTTGGGAAAATACATTTCCTTTAGGAAACTGAAATCCCAAGCCAGTAGCTAACAAAGGAAAAGGATCCTGGAGCGGTCTCAGTGGCTCAGTCGGTTAAGTGTCTGACTCTTGATTTTGGCTCAGGTCATGATCTCACGGTTCGGTTCGTGGGCTTGGGCCCTGCATCAGGCTCTATGCGCTCTTGCTCTCTCCGCCCCTCCCCTGCTTGGCCTCTCTCCCAAAAATAAATAAATAAGGAAAAGAAAAAAAAGAAAGAAAGAAAAGGATCCTTCAAGAGAAGTGGGGAATACCCTTGGGTGGTGGAGACTTCTTAGATCTTGATGGCTTAAATAAAAGCCCCTCTGCCAGCAGCCATCTACCAAGGATCCACAAGTAGAAATCACAGAGCCGTTGCCACCAACAGGACTCCAACTAAGGTCTACACCTGTGTTCCCGGGCCTGCCTCTGGACCAGAACACCAGCCTTGCCTCACATGCCAGGCTCACTGGAAAGTGGAGCAGAGGCCCTGAGAGCAGGCTACAGATCTAATACATGTGGTTTTTATAAGGCACTTTCTTTAAAATATATATTCTCAGGGCACCTGGTGGCTTAGTTGGTAAAGCGGTCAACTCTTGGTTTCATTTCAGGTCATAATCTCACAGTCTGTGAGTTCAAGTCCTGTGCTGGGGATCTGCCCACCCCCGCGCCCCACTCATTCTCTCTCTCTCTCTCTCTCTCTCTCTCTCTCAAAATAAACAGGTTTAAATACACACACACACACACACACACACACACACACACACACATTCTCAAACAGTAGAACTCTGAAATCATGCCTCCTTTACAACTAATATAACAAGCAATTCATCTAAATTAATGTTAGGTTCTTAAAACCCACTTGGATAAAGGCTACATCAGTCTTTTCACCCTAAGGGGAAAAGCATATGAGAAACTAGGGAAATAAATGCAGAGTTGGTATTGCTTTTTCATATACACATAATAAATAATTGCACTTAAAAAAAAAAATCTTCTCCAAAAGACCCCTCACAGTAAACACTGGACCCTGCCTTTGAGGAGACTGAGGAGGGGCACCTTCTGGAAGCACTAGTCTCAGACTGTACAGCTCTCTCAGCCTGGCTGCACACTCCAGCCCCACTAAATCTTACTTCCAACAACCCACAAAGCACGCTCCCAAGCGAGTACCTCCACCTGCCAGTGAAAGTCCTTCCTAACACTCTCTTCAAAACCTTGCATCTTATTATTTTATGTCAAGGGTTCTTTTTTATTTTTTAATTTTTTAACATTTATTTATTTTTGAGAGTCATAGAGACAGAATGTGAACAGGGGAGGGAGACACAGAATCCAAAGCAGGCTCCAGTCTTTGAGCTGTCAGCACAGAGCCTGATGCGGGGTTTGAACTCACGAACCACAAGATCATGACCTGAGCCAAAGTCATACGCTTAACCAACTGAGCCACCCAGGAGCCCCTACCAAGGGTTCTTAACATCTACATGCAGAAGTTGGGCTGTGTGTACATGTCTGGTTTCCCTAGGGAGACAGTGCAGTGTCTAGACGTTTAAGGGTGTATTTTCCAAAAGTTAAGACACCACTCTTTCAAGGGGTGGCAGAACTTTATCCCCTATTTTGGGAAACCAAAAGTTTCTCAGAGCCACCTCCGGTGAGCAAGGTTCCTACCAAGTTGGGAACTGTTTCAGATCAGACACCTTTTCCCAGGAAAAATACCAGCCAAAGTACTAGCTGTAAGACTTGTTTTGCGGATGTGGATCTCTGGCATTTCTGGGGTGCCCAACAAGAACCCACCGGGCCTCCCCGTAAGGTAGTTCAAGATGGTAAGTCAGGGGGCGCCTGGGTGGCTCAGTCGGTTAAGCCTCCGACTTCGGCTCAGGTCAGGTCTCACGTTCATGGGTTCGAGCCCTGAGTCAGGCTCTGTGCTGACAGCCAGCTCAGAGCCTGGAGCCTGCTTCTAGTTCTGTGTCTCCTTCTCTCTCTGCCCCTCCCCCTCTCATGCTCTAGCTCTCTCTGTATCAAAAATAAATAAAACATTAAAAAAAAAAACTTAAAAGATGGTAAGTCAGCATGAGGACTGCACTTGGATGTTGATTCTTGGATTTGCTTTGGACGCTTGGATGTTGGCATTTTCCACTGTAGGCCTTCAACACTTCATGATAACTATTTTTTTCCTCAGAAACACATTATCCAGCTCCGTAAGAAAGATCAAAATTAATGTGCAGTTGGCAGTGCAGGCCACATCTCCCCAGAAACTTTCCTCTTAGGCAAGTTTCTTCTCTGAGTGCTTCTCATCAAATGTAACCCTTAAGGCACTGTTCCCACTGTTCTCTGCCTCCGTCAAGACACCATGTCCTAGGTATTTAAAAATTTCTTTCAATATCCTAGAAGAATGCACACATGCACCTTCCCCCTCCAGTTTTTAAAAACTGATTTTCTATTTTTGTTTTTAGCAAATCGCTGCTCTCTATGAGCATTTTCTAACATGGAAATTTAAATATCATACAAATTTAAATATCCTTCCGATTACATGAAGTCTCTACTTCCACCAACCCCAGCTGCCAGACCTGCTGTGATCACACATCCTTTGTTTCTACAGACCACGTAAGAAAGTGCCCTTGTTACTCTGAAAATCTCACTTTCATTTCAAGTCTACCCAGTTACCAATCTTCTTTCACACATATGGCAATTCTTGGTCTCTTTTCAAAAATGTGGCCGAAGGCATAATAAAACAGAGGCTAAAAAAAAAAAATCCCCTTTCTCTGCTTGTTCTCCTGGACCACAATCTTCCTCTATCATTTCTTCTACACTAAAAGGTATCTGGAAAATAATCAGTTTTGGAAAAAGGTACCTTTTACACTATTATTTCCAGAACAACAAGATGTACAGAAGGAGAAATTACAATCTGCTGAGAAAATTGCAAAATAGTTTCTAACGCTATTTGCTATAATCTGACAATTATACCTTAAGAGTCTAGGAACTGTGTCATTGTGAGATGTCTCAAAGCCATTATCCTAATTGAAACCTATTTAAATGGAATAGTTTAAATGCTTTTCAAGTCACAGGAAGGCACATATAGACCACAGATCCTCTCTATTAAGTCAAGGGATGGTACACCTATAAAGTACATCACCAAAGCAGTAAAGATTTTAGCCTCACAATACCTTAATCATTTATCTTGGTATGTGTACGCACCGATCTATAGAACTTCAAATGTTGATATACACACAAAATGAAGTATTGAACAATGCTCCTTTAAAAAATAAAATCAAAGCCAGGAAATGCAGACATGTTCTATTCATCTAGCTGGTTTTCACTCCCAAGTTTTTGTTCTCCACACATTTTAATTGTTTTCTTTTAAACACACTGGACTTTTCACTTGTCTGTGTTCACCGAAGAGAAAAGTGGAATGGATAATCCCAAACAACTGACTTGGGAACACACTGTATTTTTCAGTAGCTTCCCATTAAAATGGGTCCATGTGGGAGGAACGGAAACCAAGCAGACTGGAGTGGGAAGGGAGCCCCCGGGCACAACAGGGAGCAAAGGGAAACCAGCTAAAGGCTTAAAAGACCAGCAAGAAATAATCTACTCAGATAACTGAGAGCCGATGCCCTAACTTCCTCTGTTATTTAAAATCCACAGAGCTGACTCTTCATTAATTTTAGATGAATTTCACGGTAGGTTTTTTGTAATTACCAACAGCTTGCATTACTACCTCTTGAGATGGCTCTATCAATTAAGAGATCTGGTTTCCTAAACAGAGCCTTGTGGATCACATGCCCACCTCCATGTGAAGGTAAATGCTGCCAAGGGGCTAATGAATCCTCAGAAGCAGCAAGAATAGGAGACCTTCCTCCCAAATCATTTCAGGGCCAGACATTCGGAGAGGGGAAGAAGCTTAAGCTACCAAAGGTAGAAAATGACCATCTTTTACCGCAATTTAAATTTCTGCTTGTTGCAATAATGCACATTTGTCACCGATGCTCTATCTTGGCCTGCCTCTGGAAGAACAGTCTTTCTGAAAGCAATAACTTCTGTCTTTTCTGCCTCTGGCAACAGTGCAATAAGGAATATAAAACAGAATCCTACTTCCAAGGCACAGCTTGCCATCACAGGATACACGTGAGGTCTACAAGGAAAGGTAAGAGCCTGTGACAGCAATGGCATTATGTGTGTTCCTGGCCAGTCAGAGGCCACCAGAGCAGATGGCTAATTTCTGGGATAGAAGGGAGTGAGCTGAGACCCCAAGGCATCCTAGGAAGGGGCAGGACCCACTGTGGGAACCACACGGCTATGAGGACCAGCCTCTGGGTTCTCTATCTAGCTCAGGGCCCCCTTTCTGGCTACAGACCAGAATACCAGACCTAACAGAAAAGTCGATGATAGGAACAGATTAACTCAGAACACATTAAGGGGGAAAAAAAAAAAAAAGGTGGGGGGGGAGGAAAAGGAGGAAAACAAGGTGATATAAGGGATAAACCCAAGAAAAATAAAAAGAGAGGCATATGAGAAGTTAGGGGGCAGTAGGACATTGACCCAAGAAAAAAAGTGACTAAAGAAACCAAGGACAAAATATCCTGGCACATGGTACGTGGCTTGTAGAACAAGTTTATCCAGTGGTCTCCCAACTTAGGATACCTTAAGGATTGGACGAATGGGAGAAAGGCCAGTGGGGGGGGGGGAGGAGAATATCGGGGACCCAGGGGTGGCCATGGAGGACCAGTGAGAAGCCAGGCTTGCGTGCATGGACTCCCACCACTCAGGAACCTGCAGTCTGTGCTCTATGTTCTTTCCCTTCTGTTAATCTGCCCCTCCTCTCTAAATAGCTGGCCCTAGAGCTTTCTAGATGAGAAGTGCGGAGACTTTAGAGCTGGAGTCCTTAACTTTTCTCATTTGAGGGCTGTTTGGAAACCCGATGAATATCAAAGACCCTATTACCACCAAATACAAAGATTTCATATTCAGTTTTCGAGAAGACACAGACTCCTCCCCTCTTTCTCCCCAAGGTTTTTAAAAACCCTGCTCGAAAGAACTCATTACATGGTTCTGAGTAAGAGGGTATAAACTTTTGATGTACACCCTTTGGATGGTGAGTGTGTGGCCTTTTAGAAATCTGGGCAGGACAGAAGACAGCAAGGTGAAGTCCTGCCCAAGAAAACAGTCTTAGTGCCTCCCAAAGTTCCATGGTTTATTTTTAGCCACGGGAACCAAGACCATAAGGAAAATAGGTGGTTCCTTTCTAGACTCTCTTCAAACAACCAAAAAATTGAAAAGCAAACATTCCAAAACATAGTTAAGTGCTTGCTTATGTTAAAAAAGAAAGTAAAACTGGCACACTGACTTACAAGCTATTAATCAGGAAGAAAACAATCTAATTAATCATTTTGTAATTAAGATTTTATTGTGTTTAATGCTATGCAAATACATGCTTTAAGATTCTTCAAAGACCTTCCTAAAAAAGAACAACGGAGTGGGCGAAGACCTTCCAGAGACTCTCATCTAAGAGATTCACAGAAGACTGACTTTCACTGCAAAAGAGTCTGGACCTGCCCCATGACAGTCCCCAAGCACAGCCACTGTCTTGGGAGCAACGTCATCTGCTGAAGGCTCAAGGGATCACTGGATAATCAACCGATATTAACTCAGTGTGGGGATAATCCATTTAATAAGTCCCTTCTCAAGCCCCAAAGAATTTGGCCTGAAATCATCAAGCTGGTTGGATGAGGGGTTCTGAAGCTAGTTTCAGGGATTCCTGTTTGTCTGGCTGGGCCACTCCCTCCCGAAGCAAGAGCATCACACCAGAGATACTGGTGTGTACCCGACAACAACGGGCAGAAATACAGACAGGGCTGAGCCAGGTAACTACCCTCCTTTAAGGTAGCAAAAACCTTGCCTTTCCCTTTCAATATGAACTTGGGTACCTGTGTGAACTCCTAAAATAGGAAAATGTGGCCCAAAAAAATCATACTTTTTTCCTTAGCTTGCTACCATAGAGCACCCATCCCACTCAAGACTTGCCAACCAACAGTGCCAGCCCACCCGTGCGTGCTGTGTCGGGTGAGAGGCCACAGTCCCCAACTGCAGTGCTGTCCGCACAAGGGAGCCCAGAAGGAGCAGCGGGCGGTTTCTGGGGGAGGAAACTGCAGTTATGGGTCAACTCTGAGAGATAACACAAAATGGCTAAAATTCTTAGGCCACAGTACAGCTAAGGTTTAGAAATAGCTAGACCTGCAATTTCTGGAAGACTCCTTCTAAGTTGTGGGTTATATAAATATATATTTATTAAACATGTTTAAAATTTTAGTTTTTGAGATTAGCACTCTGGCATAATAAATTCATAGTTTGAAGGACCTCTTGACCATTTGCCCCTGAAATTTCTGGGCCCTGCACTTGCTGTATCTGCTGCCAAAGCAACTCTATCACTTAATTCAGAAACTCAAGATATGTTTTTTTCCTTCCATAAGATTTTCGTGCCACAAATCAGACCTCATGAAATAAAATTTGCTTCAGGCTGTTAAGCCTCTGCCAACACTCTCTTGATCACAAAAGCTAGGCTGATCAAATGAGTTTGGTCTCTGGCTCAGAATATGATCAATAGTCATTTCTGTTGGGAGTTTTAGCCTTAAAAAAAAATTAATGTTCCTGCTTTACTATTAACCTACCCCACCAGGATCGAATACCACTCATCATATCCCCATAGACATTAGCCTACCCTGGGAAATTAAAACAAAAGCAAGTCCTTTCCCGTGGGTCTTCCACTGCTCTGACTTATTTTCCACTTCGATCTTGCCTCTGAACTTAGCCAGGGCAAGCAGCTCGACTTTCCCCAAGGACAACTCCCTTCAGACTTCTAGTGCAGGTACTGCAGTGTCTGCTCTGAACTCTTTGTGGGGGGAGGGGGCGGGGGAGGGGGAGGGGGAGGCAGATGGAAACCAAGGAGGAGCCACATTCAGTCAGTCATTGCTATGGGCTGATAATCAAGAAGTCATTTCCAACAGGTATCTGCATTTGAGGACACCAAGATGGCTCCTGTTCAGCTTAGGTGAAGTAGCAGTTTCGCCATTTTTATCAAAGGAAACAACAATATAAGGTAGGAGATGCTCCAAGAGCAGGGGCTATGGAGCCAGTCTGTCTAAACCCGAGCTCTGTGCTTATTTCTGGGCTGGGGTCGTAGGCTCCCTTGCCCTCCACATGGCTTTACCCAGTCCACACTGTCAACTGGCTTTTCCTTATTTGTATCATTAGGTCAAAACAGCACCCCGCCCTCCAACACACACACACACACACACACACTTCCTTCTACCTGTTCTCAGAGGTAAAATATCAGCAAGGTAGTGCTAAAACCACATGGTCCACTTCTAGTAACAGTCACCTAAAAACGTCTGCATGATCTACTGTATCTGTCAGGGGCCTCTTTTAAGATCTGTCTATGGAGCACAGTGATTGCCACCTCAGTCTGGTGGGCTGTCCTCCAATTACATACCTGCCCCTGCTCTTTCCATCATAACGGGAAGGCTCATCACCAGCCTTCCGTGGCCAGGGCACACAGAGGGAGGCTCTCCCACAATTCTCCTTGGGGCCAGGTGTGCCCATACCTCTCTGCTTGATGCCAAGCCACCAGCAGATCATATTTACCTGGCTTGCTGTTAGGCTTTCCAGTGCAGGGAGGCACTGGCTGCTCACCCTCAGGCATGAGTTTACAGATACCTGACCCCTTCCCTCCACACTGTTCTCAAGCAGCTCCAGTGCAAATTTCCACCTGAGAGTTTCTGGGTACCACGTAGCTGGCCACACCGCTGCTGACTCACACAGGTGTCCATGTTATCAGGTTCTGCAAATTTCCTGTATATTTCTCTTTTTTTTTATACTTTTCTCTTCTATCCCCTTAATATTCAGCTTAAAGTCTTCCTAACCAGACCTGCAAGCTTCCCAGAAAAAACATCACTCTGGTCATCAATAATTACCTCCTCTCTGGTTATCAGACAGCCTGGTCTGGGCGGTCCAGGCCCTTCTTCCAAAACAAAACAAAGGAAAAAAGTTACCTAGGAAATCAGCCAATGACATCCCACATCAGTTTTCTCCTTCAGAATCACAATCACAAAAGCTGTAGAAGAAATCTAACCTCAAGTCCATTTCCCATCTAGAACTTCAACGTTCCAGTGCAGATCCAGATGTCTCTTAGGAGTCCCTCCCATGCGACAGGTGACCTGAGGAGGCAGGCTCCTCCCCTTATCTAGAAGTTGGCCTCAACCCAAGGGCAAGTCATCCCGTCTGCATGGCCAGGTCTAAATACAGCTGCCTCCCCAACAGGCATCCTCCCCAAATCAGGAAGCTTCTTCCCCGCCTACTGCTGCCTAGCGCCCTCTTCAGGGCTCACCTGGCATTATTTTTGAGTAGTACCAGGGGCTCTTAACAAACATCAGCTGAACACCTCCAAGGGCAGAGTACTCTGGTTTGCTGATGGGAGTGAGGATAGGGGAGAGGGTGTGGGAGGGAGGAGATGCAAATATGAACAGGGCACAATCCCTACCTTCTAGAAAGAGAGGAAGACTACTCTGTCCCTGCCTGTGGACCACATATGGAAGACTCTAACCTTGAGGCCTCAATTTGGAGACCCATGCTACTGATCACGTACTTGGCGAGAGAGACACCTCCTGAAGCTGGAACAGGAAGCCCGTCCAGAGGAGAGGGCCACCCTTACAACCTGGCCCATCAGAAGGTTTCGGGAGGTAGGACAACCCCAGTCTGGGGACTTGTGTTTGCTGCCAGGAAGATAAGGAGGTGCAGAGGAGACTGCTCGGGGCCTGGGCTGTCTTGGTCACTTTCTTCCCAGCACATAGTAGATGCTCGATGAGTATGTTTCAAAAATAGATGACAGTTTTCAAGAATAGATTTAAAAGCAAATCAGGAGAACAGCTCTGAATTTCTGAAAAATAGGTGCCAAGGGAACTATAATACCACTGAGTTGCAGAGTATACACAGCCAATGTTTTCCACCAGAAGTAATTTGCACTTCCCTTCACTGCAAATGCAAGCCTGCCCTTACCTAGTCCTTTACCAAGTGCCGAGATTTTTATCTTTAAATATCTCCTGAATGGTCTCTCTCTTTGCCATTTCACTGCCACCACGCTTGCTCCAAATGACCATCTTTTTGCTTGGAAGACAGCAGCGGCCCCCTCAGCGACTTCTGTCTCTTCACCCCACTATTGTGTGAGTGATTTTAAAACTTCCTAATACAGGGGGGACGTGGCTGGTTCAGTCAGTAGAGCATGCGACTCTTGATCTCAGGGTCTTGAGTTCAAATCCCCCACCAGGCAAAGAGCTTACTGAAAAAAATATTAAATTTTAAAAAATTCCTAATATGAGCATGCCACATCCTTGCTCAAAACCCTACAAGAGCTTCTAGTTGCTTGTGGGATAAGATCCACATTCTGAAAAGTGCTCTGTGATCTAGTCCCTCCTGCCTTCTGCTTCAGCTGGGCCACATGCCCTTCTCCTCCCGGGTCATTATATTCCAGGCACCTTTCTGTTCCAGGAGGAAGGGAGCAAGGCCTGCTCAGAACCCCCTGCTCCCTCTCCAAGAAACAGGGCCACCCCTTCACCTCGCTCCCTTTTGTTCTCATCCTTTGTAGCCCTTCTCGCCGTTTATGACATATTTTGAGTAGACATCTGCTTTTCTCCTCCTCCAGCAGGGCAAGGACCTTGTCAATTTTGCTCACCACCATATATATGCCCAATACCTAGCACACTATCTGACCCACTGCACAAGCTTTTAAATGTTTGTTGGGTCATGGATGAATGAATGAATGCAAGTATGATAGAAAGCAGGGGGAAACTTGAGAAATGCTCTTTAAAATTTGGGTTCATTGAAGGGATCAGACAGGTTTTACAGCAGAATAACTCAGAAAGGGAAATCAGGGGAAAAGAGTCCACGGGAATTCATCCTGGGAGCTCTCCAGTGAGTTCAGATCCGTCTTACAAAAGAAGCACGTTCTGCGCTCTTGACCCAGACTTCAAATGCATTCTTCTGCCAAGTTGCAAGGGCGGCCCTCTAGTCTGGATGGGCCTCTTGTCCCGGCCTTAGGGGGCATCACTCTCACCGGGTATGTGATCTGTGGCACGGGGCTCCAATTTGAAGCCCCAGGTTACTGTATTCTGTATGCAGCCGAGTCAGGGATGACTACTTTTCACAAGCAAGTCTCTGAGGGCTTGCAAGAAATGTTCATTTAGGATTCTGAATTTTAACTACCAACACCAGTCCTGTAATTAGGCAGCGTGCAACAATTTTTTTTTCCCCTGGGACCATATCTACCATATAATTTTATATTCCAAAGATACATTGATACTGTGATAGAAAATCCACCAATAATGCTTCAAATTGAAATTATCTTGGAACAAGGTTAGCAAAATGTCGGTAATTATTGGAACAATGATAGATCCATGAGGCTCATTATGTTATTCTTTTGTGAACTTAAGAAATGTTTCCAGGGACTCCTGGGTGGCTCAGTTGGTTAAGCTGCTGACTTCGGCTCAGGTCATGATCTCGCGGTTTGTGAGTTCAAGCCCAGTGTCGGGCTCTGTACTCACAGCTCAGAGTCTGGAGCCTGCTTCAGATTCTGTGTCTCCTTCTCTCTCTGCCTCTCCCCTGCTCAAGCTCTGTCTCTCAAAAATAAAAAAATATTTTTTTTAATTTAAAAGAAAGAAAGAAAGAAAGAAATGTTTCCAGAGGCACCTGCATGACTCACTCAGTTGAGCGTCCAACTTTGGCTCAGATCATGGGCTCACAGTTCACAGTTCAAGACCCACGTCGGGCTCTGTGCTGACAGCTCGGAGCCTAGAGCCTGCTTCAAATTCTGTGTCTCCCTCTCTCCCTCTCCCCTGCTCTCACTTTCTCTCAAAACTAAATAAATATTTAAAAAATATTTTTTAATTTAAAACATGTTTCCAGAATCTAAAAAATTTTAAAGGAACTAATGCAATTATACACAAATTTGATCAGTTCTAACAAATATTTTATAGGATAACTGTAAACTTTGATATAGCTGGGTCTATACTATTTTATTAAACATCCCAAACCAGGCCAAAGAACCAAAACCAGTGACTCCTTTTATGAAATTTTTCTCCTATAGGATCCTGAGGTGTGGCGGTTTCCCGGAGAAAGCACCACACCAAATCTGGTTGGGCATGCAGTTTGGGCTGGCACTGCACTTAGCAACTCTGAGTTGTCACATTTGATCACTGGCCTCTGGCCTCTGCCTCCTTCCTCTTATCAGGAAAAAAGGCTAAAAACTGACCTCCCGTGTCCAAACACAAATGCAGACAACCGCAGGAAGGAGCAAAGGAACAAGGCTTCTGGTCCCCGCTCGCTTCCAGCTGAACACGGCACCCACAGCTGATGGAGCGGAGGCTCCGTGGTGAGTGCTCCCCACGCACAGGTGCTCACTGTCCGTGCATCAGACCGTCCGACGCCGAGCCACCTGAGAACGCATCCGGCAGACATGCCTATCAGCCGCCCTAGCCTCCTCTTCAGCCCTGTGGTTACTTTACACATGGAGCAATGGAAAATGCTGACCGAGAACAGCTTACCCACTCCAGGTCAAGTTCTCCGCTGTGTGAGAGTCAGCAAATGCTAACCCCCAGCCCTTCCTACACATGCCTGGCACTGTTCTCGAGACTTCCCAGACATGAGCTCATTCAACCCTCACAGCCACTTGGAGTGGGAAACTGAGGCACCAAGAGGCTGAGCAATCCCCAAGTCTCCTGAGGCAGTGCCTGGCTCCTGAGCCCTGGTTCTTCATCTCTATGGGGCACTGCCCTCCCCGGGGCTTGCCTTCTTCCCCATGCTCTCCCCTCCTCCCCTCAGCCACGCTTTCCACATGCCGCTACCTCTTGGAATGCTTTGCTGGACACTCCCCATGCTGGCTGGCTCCCTTTCTTCCTTCTCAGTGCACCGTTCTTCCCTGCAGAGGAAGGAGCCTTCACACTTCTCACAGTGTCATATATATACACACACAACGCGTACATCTCTCGACTTGTTTATTGCCTGCACTAGATAATGTGCTGTGTGCCGGCAGAGAGCACATCTGTTTTGCTCCCCACTGGATTTCCAGCACCAGGCACGATCGTTGGCTCCTGCAGAGGCTCAAATATTTATTGATTAATAGTTGTTGTTCACTCAGTCCTTTCAATGGAAAGATTTTTAAATTCCCTATTTCAAGCCCCAAATGATAAATATAACCATCTTTAGGAACACTGCTTAAAAAGACAGCATTAGATGTAAGAAAGAATTTTAAATCGAGTAAGAGAATCGGCCAGCTTATGTCAGCTGTAAGAAACAACAGAGAAATGAAACTCAGAAAATGCATGTTGTGATTCTGGAAGATTATTTGCAGGAGCAATCCAAGGGGTGGCTTTAAATCTCAAATCCCAAATGAGCTGACACCTGAAGAGGGCTCCTCTTGCCCTGTGCCATTCTCAGCTGTCAGGAAAAACTGGGGAGGCACTCGATTGTTAGTTCCAGTAACCTTCTTAGAGGGGAAAGCCCTCAGAACCACCATTTCAGGCAAACCCAAGGGTTTGAGAAAGGTTACCTGATTGTTCCAAAAACCCATCCACGTTTCCTATCCCACCAGCTTCCACACGGAAAGGCTACTGGATTCTGCTCTCAACGGTCCCACTTACACTCACAGTGACCCAGGTTGTGGCTTCTGTTCACCAAAGAAAAACTCTGCCTTTCAAGGACTTAAGTCACCTACAACTCTCACAGGGGTCATTCTTACCTTGAACAAAGTTCTCCCAGTGCACAGTGGATGTCCTGAACAAGAACTCAAATTTAAACAGGTGTTGAGTACCCAAGAAAAGAGTAGGAATGTGTGACTCAAAGCAGGGGGAAATCTAGGAGCGCCTGGGTGGCTCAGCCAGTTAAGCCTCGGACTCTTGATTTGGGCTCAGGTGATGCTCTCATGGTTTGTGAGATGGAGCCCCAGATAAGCTCGATTCTCTCCCCCCCTCTCTCTGCTTCTTCCCCACTCACGCTCTCTTGCTCGCTCACTCTCTCAAAATTAATAAATAAACTTAAAAATAAAGCAGGGGGTCCTACTTTTAAACCGGAAAACTTCCAGGGCACATGGCTTGAGGGGATTCCAAGACAAGGCAGGGTCCACCTAAAACAAGCTCACACTGGGAGCCACCTAAGCCCTCAGCCTTGCTGTGCGATCTCGGACAAGTTACTTACTTCTCTGAACCTCAGTGTTCTCATCTCAAATAAGATCGATAGTGGTATCTCCCACTCACAGGGCGATGTGAGGTTTACAAGTAGAGACAGCGCCTGGCACACAGCAATTCTCCATCAGTTCTCCATCAATGATAGTTTACTCATTTGTTATCACCTGATTATCGTTTTCTGCTTTACAAAGCACTATCACAAACACCCAAGTGAAATTTCGGGGAATCCTGAATGAAGTAAGTTCCTTTCAACCATTTAATTTCTCAGATCCTAAGTTCACAAACTGGCAGGATCTATGACACTGTGTGGGAGGGGTCAGGGGAGGAGACTGAGAAAGCAAGTCCTCATTTTGGAAAAGAGACTCTCCAGGCCCAGAGTGGTGAAATGAGCCCAAGAACTCACGTAATAAACCCCCAAGCCAGGGGCCAGGCCTTCTGATGGCCACTCTCGTGCTCTCTCCACCTTACCCACTGCTGGTCAAGGGCCTCTCTACTTTCATGACCACCTAGGCTCCTTCTGATTAATCTCACAGACACATCACCCAAAGCAATTAAACATTAGGAGTTTCGAAAGGGGAAACACAGAATCTTGTATATAACCTTGAGGCACTTTAAAATTCACATGTGAGAGCATTCGCATCAGTGTAAGTTTCCAATCTTCTTATAACGATATTTATTTTTAACTCGGGGTTTAAAGTTGACAAAGACCTTAATGAATCGGCAGGACAAAGGGAGTCGTCAGTCCATGGCTCGTTAGCTCCTAAAGTTAATGCTTCTCATGGGGAGGAGAGTGAGCCAAAGGACAGAGTTCCGGGCAAACTGGAAATCATTCCTCTGGCCCACTTATCATGGATTATTGCCTAAACTCCAAGTGGCAAATCTTGTGAGATGCTCCCCAGCTTTTACCCAGAGTGACCCACCAGTTAAGCCCGAGCCCTGTCATTCAACAGCATCCACTGATGCTGGGCACGTGAGTGACTTCACGCCATCCTCACGACTACCTATAAAGAATAGACTACTACAGTTCATCTAAGACCCCACTACTGTAAGATGTACCATTATTTGATATACAAAGAGGACATCGTTGCCAACTACAACTGTGAGATCCCACACAAGACCCTTATCTTCAGAAATATTAAGATGAGACAAACTGTATATATCTTAACATGGCTGAAATGTGAATACTGTCCCATTTTACAGATAAAGAAACTGAGGCATAGAGAGGAAAAAAAAAAATGCCTAAAGTCACAGAGCTGCTAAATGGAAGTACTGGGATGCGCCCTGGTAAGTACGGTCACCTTTTCACGGCAGTAAACTCAAATTTCCCAGCGGCCACATGAATAACCCAAAACGGTACCAGGCAGAGACGCAGGACACAGGGCGCTAACTCTTGGTCCACCGTGAGCACATTCATTGCAGCAATTCTCTGAACGTCTCTGAACCCGACCTTCCATATGTCCAAAGAAGGCACTGTGCTAGAACTGCCATTCCTCTTCCAGGAGAAGCCACAGAGCACAGTGGAAAAAGCAGGCTTTGGCATCACAAAGTTCTCGACTGAAATTCTTGCACCACCATCTACCCAGCTTATCACTGTAGACAGGTTACTGAACTGCTCTGAGCCTCAGTTCCCTCTTCCATGAAATGAGGCTACCGTTAGAGCACTGCTCAAGGACTCGAGATGTGTTATGTGTATATATATATCTCCTACGGGAGGGAAGGAGAGGGAGAGACCGAGAGAAAAGAAGGAGAGAGAGAGGAAGGGAGGGAGAGAAAGGAGTGTATGGCAGAGTTGGAACTAAACACATGCTCTCTTTTCTATACTAGCTGCCTTCAGCTTTGGGACAGAATCCAGCAACAAGCGTTCCCTGCAACCTCAACAATTCCCAAGGAGGGGGCCTCAGCAGCTACCAAAGATGAGACAGAAGAAAGCAGGTGCTGAGGGATACTCAGCCAAGAAAAGGGAAGTGGAAACACCTGGAGGCCAGGCACTATGTTTGTTTCATGAACTTCCAAATTTTTGAACAAATAAATCGACAGAAGGAAGAAAGAACAGTAACCAACACCATGAAAGATACTGGTCAATAGATATGAGGATGCAGATGGTTTCTGACCAGAAAACCACTCTCTGAAGTTTCAGTTTGACACCACAAATGATCTACAGCGGGCAGAATCTCCCGTTGTTCTGTTTGTTCTGTTTTGTTCTGTGTATTTCTCCCTTTCTTTCTTCAAGGACTCCAGAAGACAGCATTTGCCTTGGCGGGAAGGCGAATCACATGGCACCAATAACGAACACTCCACCCATTTTGGCTTTTTCCACCATAACCCACAATGCCTGGCAGCTTCTGGCACACTATCGGCTCAATAAGCATTAGTTGAATGAATATTTTCCATCTCTATGCTGTTTCTTTTGGATGAAAACTCCAAAACATCCTGTCTGTTGATTTTACCTGAAAGCCTAATCCCTTCTGCTGCTCTTCCAGAAGTATTCTAAAAACATAATCTCTAATGAACAAACAATACCTTTGGTATACGTGACATCTCCAATCCTCTCACAGGACCACGTGCTTCTCTCTGCAAACCTCCAAGCCCCGTACACTCGGGAGCAAACTCTTGCACTTCCCTCCCCTCCCTCTGTCCCAGGCCCTGGGGTACTTGTCAAGCTGTTGCAATGACCACCATCTTGATTTGAATTGGGTTGCTAATCTCCTTCCTCTCAGGCACAGTACCCCTTCCTGGAGATAAATGCAGGCCAAGCTGATTCACCCAGAGCCCTCTCCACACATGGACTTAAGGCCTTCAGGGACACTCCCCGAGAGGCCTGTGTGAAAGAAAGAAACTCTATGGCTAAAAGCCCACTCTACCCCCATCGCCTTGGGAGGCTTACTTGTTCTCTGTAAGTTTAGACCAATTTTGGAAGAAGAACCTGAAATACCCAAATAGCTTAAGGGTTGAGGAAGAGCTCATAGAAATGGTTGTTTTACTCTTCCAATACCTCCTATCAAATAAGCTTCACTGCGTCACCTTGTTCTAAACCCACAAACATAGCCCACTCAAACACCCCCTATCCTGGAATTCAAGAATCATTTGCCCCTCTGATTTTCCTTATTGGTCTCCATATAAAAGTCACTCATTGTTTTCCTTCCAGCTTCCATCTGGCTCCTGAAGAGACTCGTTTAAATCCTTTGCTGAGAGCCACCAAACACGCAGAAGGCTGATTCCTTTCAATTCCAGTGCAGAGCAGAACCACGGTGGACTTCAAACAGGAACATGGATGCTACCACCCCTGCCTTCAAGGGGCCCACGCTTTCCCCTCCAACTCTAAAAAAGTATGCCCGCCCTGTGCAGTGCCTGTAAAAACGTAGTGACAAAGTACTTCATAGCTTCGGAGAGCGAGCGAGGGTGGAAACAGACTTTGCCCTTACATTTGATGCCCCGTCGCCATGACAACCGATGGTTTAAGTAACCAATCAACCCACTGAGGGGCTAAGTTTTCCAAAAACCGTTTTCAAAAGGGGAAGACTCCCCTGCACCAACTCCCGCGTCGGCCGTGCGATCTGGGCGGCGTGCGTGGTGCAACTGGAGTAGCAGTGCCTTCCTTCTCCTGTCCTGGTCCCTCGGTCTCGCTGGGGTGCTAGCCAGCGGCCAGCAGCCACAGCCTCCACCGTCACACCCGCGCTCCAGGGCAGGGCACCTGGCGTTAGGCCTCAGCCCAATGTCACTTGTTAACCTTCCGATCCCCCGGCTCTCGGCACGCCGCCGCCTCCTGTCTGAGGCAAGCAAACCACCCCAGAGCCACCCGCGATTTCCAGGAGTTGGAGAAAAACAACCCGAGCGCAGCCAGCCCCTGACCGATCGGCGTAAAAGTAACTGCGGTTCTCGACTTCCAAAGCATTTCGTGACGTGGGCGAGGGGGGCGGCAGGAGCCGGGGGCCCCATTCATAAAATTACAATCTGTTTTCCTTTAGTTTGCGAGTGGACGGCCCTGCCCCGGGCCAAGCCCCGGAGCACGGCGCCCGCGGACGGCAGGCTGGAGGGGACGGGCCGGCTGGCGTCTCCGTTCGGGGTCAAGCCCAAACCGCCACACCCGACCCCTAACGTACGAGAGATTCGCTCGGGGGCGTCGCGGGTGGGCGTCTCCCGTCAACACCTCGTCGTGACAGCGGGGCGGGACCCTGGGAGGGGGCCGACCCCATTGCCCCGCCGCACCAACGGCCGCCGGCCCCCTGCACACCCCGGACCCTGGCGGGGTCGGGCCGCCCCCCGCCCGGGCCTTCTCCACGGGTGTTCCCTCCACCGCCTCCCGCCCGGCCCCGGTCGCACTCACCCCGGCTCCGCTGGCTGCTTCATCGTACTGCGCCGGCGCCCGTGCTCCGCGGCCGCCGTGGCTCAGGCTTGGGCTCGGGCTCCG
>NC_043716.1:44381949-44416417 GCF_006229205.1 Suricata suricatta
CCGCCGGCGGACACGCCCCGCGCCCGCGGCCGCCGCCACCAACCAGAGGGCCGCAGGGGCGGAGCAGGCCTCGCGCCAGGCACCGCCAATCCAGCCCCTACCCGCGCGCCGAGGAGCGACCGCGGAAATGGGCGCGCGATTGGTCAGGTCTGTTAAAGGGACCACCGCCCAACAGGGCTAGAGGGGCGGTGACACGGTTACCTGCCAGAGTCCGGGTGGGAAGGGTAAGAGAGCCTCTTCTCTCCCAGCCCAGCTGCGGCTCCTTCTCCAGTTCTTTGCACTTACTTATTTCCTCTTCCTGCAGCTTAGCAAACAAGTGGAAACAGAACGTGCCCCGGCCTCAGGGAGAAACTGAAATGCGGGAACCAGAGGTCTCCCGCTGGGCATATTCACTCAAATTTGGGTTTTAGAGAGCCGTCATTTATCCCGTCCAATCCCAGAAATTCGCTTAAAAAGGCACATCCTCAGCTTCACCCTGGAGGATTTTAACATGAAGATCCCTAGGTTTCACCAGGGACTCTAATTCCCTACTTCTGGAATGGGACTGGGGAAAATACGCAACATCCCTCCCCCGACGTGAGTCTAATGTAGGTGGTACAAGATCCACATACATTCAGGTGCGTATTTCGAGTCTGTCATAGTAATGGAATTCAAATTCAACTGCCAAAAATAAAGCTAAACTCTCTTTTATCCTCAAAATCAGTAATATGGCTGGAGGCCACCTACTTAGAAACTCAGAGCAGCTCCCTTAGTGGGCCTTGCTAAGAACTGAATTTGAAGGGAACTGGGCTGGGATGAAGCAACAAACCAGTCTTGTTCTCTGAGTAGTAAGACAGTACTGAAATATCTTAACGGCAAACACTCACTTCCTTATTCTGTCACCAGACCCAGTCATAAGCCCAGGAGGGCGCCTTCGCCCTCTATATGTCCCTTCCAATGCCGTTGAGCCTTACCTACTCTCCCAGGCCCCTTCCTCTCTTCAACCCCAGTGTCTCAGGTATGCATCTAACTGAAAAGTCACTGCCTTCAATTTCAAGGTCAGCCTCTTCCACCTCGACCCTTCCTATGAGGAGTAAATGGCTTCCACAGAACCTCATACTTTGCTGTAATATCTGCTGGGTTCTGTGTTTGCCTGAGACGTCTCCACACACATTGATCAGCCTTGTCAGGGTTAAGTACTGGGTTGCTGATATCACTGCCTGGTTTTACCATGTCTCCTCTTGGCATTCCCAAAGGAAAAGCAAATTTTGTCTCAACAGGAGAGGGCTCTGTTCATGCATATCTGAAAACGTGCAACAAGGGCCATTATCAGCGGAGAAACAGCTCCCAAACTCTTCTTGGCCATATCTTAAAACCTCTATCTACCTCAGTGGGGGGCGGGGTTGGGAGGGTAAGCCCTGGGGCTGCACCGCGCTGGAAGCTGACCAGGTGCATCTCAGAGTCCCTGCCCCTCCTCTGTGTTCATTCCAAGCCCTACATAAATATTAGATTAATACTTTATCAACCTGACCTCAAACTAGAGTCCAGTAAGATCCAGCATGAACACTCAGAAGGATCCCTTCTTTTTGAAAAGTGAGTAACTTGGATGCTTTGAAAAATAAATGGGTATATAATAAAGTAATAATATTAACACTTCCTACCTAGCAAGAGCCCATACGCAACTTACTAAGCCAAGGAGTTTGCACATATTAATTCACTGAAACCTTACAATAATCCTGTGTAGTAGATAGGATTGCTGTTTTCTCCATTTTATGGATGCAAAAACTGAAGGCCAGAGAGGATTGCTGATGCATCCAAGATCACAAGACCAGCTAAAGAAAGAGCCAGCATTCATGACCCTAATCACCAGGATCCTCCTAACTGCTCTGCTCCAGTGCCTGCCAAAATGCCCTTTGTTGCTGCCAGGAACAGGATGGATAACCTTAAAAGACAAAAAGAAGCAAATATCACTAATCTTCACCAACAGTGTAATATGGAAGCGCTGCCTTGGAGTACAAGTTCCCTTGCTCTACCTTACACCTGTTTGACTTTGAACAAGGTGTATAATTAAATCTCTTTGAGCCTGGATTGCTCATCTATAAAATGGGATAATAGGGACGCCAGGGTGGCTCAGTTGGCTGAGCGTCCGACTCTTGATTTTGGCTCAGGTCATGAGCCCAGGGTTGTGGAATCAAGCCCTGCATCGGGCTCCATGCTGAGGGTAGACCTCACTTAAGATTCTCTCTTTCCCCTGTTTGTGCTCTCTCGCTCTCAAAAATAAAGTTAATTAGGATAATAACAAATTCGGCCTCCATAGGCTGCATGAAAATCAAGTCAAATACAGAATATACATATATACATATGTATATATCCATATATATATCCATATATATATATATATATATATATATATATATATATATATATCCCTGTACTTTGAACTTAAAAATAAAGAGTAATTTTAGAGTTTGGCATCCTTGACTCATTAGGGTAACCTATGACATAGGTCAGGGATTGTGACACTAAATTCAGATATCACACAAGATTCCTTACTTTCTCCCCCAAATAGCTGTTCTACATGCAGAAAATAAATTTTTCTGCCTATTGTAGAAGCGGAAGTCATAGAAATTCAAGCCCAAGTTGTTATTATTGCTCTGGCATCAGCCCCCCTTTCTCCCAACCATCAACCCAGTCTTCACCTTAAGCCTACATAGGTTCTGGTGACTTGAATTATTCCCAATTATGGCATTTCAAGATAATTCCTATTTTCTCCCCAAACCCTAAGCAAACAAACAAAAATGGTCTAAGCTTTTTAATTCAATTTTTTGACACTGCATTGCACTTTTGAAGGGAGGTATGGTATGAAATATACAAAAAAAAGTTGATACACTTGTACACCTAAAACAGGCTGGGGATCCATTGTTGCACAGGCTGTACCGTTAGTGAGCAATCACTGAGAGCTCAGGAAGTATCAGGTGCTCAAGCACTGGCGAAGGAGATGAAAGTAACTGTTAAAAATTTTTGAAAAAAGAAAAAGAAAGAAAGTAGAATTTGGGCACTAGATCTAGTAGAGAAAGATCTTTCAAGTTGGTAGACCTTTATAGGCTTCCGCAAATGTAAGCCCAGGAGCTATGTATGGGTCACAGAATAGGCACTAGTAACCCCCTGGGGCCCCCCAGTAATGTTTTAGGGGTGCCCAGATGAGGGCTATTAAGAAAAGTAACCAGAAAGGAGATAAAAACCCAAGAAAGAGTGTTGTCACCAAGACCAAGGGAGAAGATATTGTAGAAGGAGGAAGTGGTCAATAGCAACATATGCCTCAGGAGGTTCAAGTTGGAAGAGGTGTGAACAGTAATCTTTGGGATTTGGAAATTAGAAGGTTACTGGGTCACCAACAGAAGCAGTGTTGCTGTGGCTGGAAATGCAGAGCCCCCCCCCCCCCCCCCCCCCCCCGAGCTGCGCCGAGGAGAAGAGCTAAGAAAAGAGAATGAAAAGGTCAGACAGTGGAGCGCCCACGGGACAGGGTCCCAGGAGGCCCACCGGGAAAGGGAACAGCCGTGGGGCAGGAAGAGGGTCTGGTCTTCCACTGCAGTGAGCTGGACACTGATAAGAATGGGTGTGGGTGCAGATTCATTCATAGGTGGAAGGCAGGAAGTAGAGGAAATTCCTGCCTGCTGGATTCTATTTTTTTTAGCTCTAAAGTGAGAAGCAAAGTCATCTCTTGAGAGTAGGTGGGAGGTGATAACAGGGGTTTGAAGGAAACAGTGAAGAACTGGAAAAACCTCTGAGAGGGAATGAAAGAAGGAGCTTCCAGACTGAGGGGAAGAGTTCTGGGCAGCCCCACCTAACCATGCACTTGAGGAGCCCACAGGGCCGCAGAGGACTAGGCGACTGGGCCCAGCTGCGGAGAATCCAGAATCTCCGACTTACAGGGTCAGGAACTGGAGGAAAACAAAGCAGCGTGGGTACTGACCACAGAGGGGTTGAAGTATGGGTCATGGATCCTACGTTGGATGGACATAGAAGGAGATCCAAGGAGGAGGGGATAGGCAGGGGGAAATATATGGGAGCAGGAGAGATGAGGAGAACCAGGAGCGCTTTCATTCAGAGTGGGATGGGAGAGGCAAGGTTTTTCACAGAAGAATGATCCTGAGGGATGACAAGGTCAGGTGTGGCCACAGAAGTGGATTTTCTAAAGATAGTCAAATCCTGGTTTCCCGTACCTCGGTTCCTTAAGAGGAATGATGGGTGACTGTGCACATTCTGTTCACTCTGCACCAGCACTGGTGGCCGGGGGTGGGGGGGGGAGAACATATTGTGGTCTGGTTTTCCTTCTAAAATAAAAACCTGCTAATAATCAAGACTTACCATCAAGACATGACCATCTGTGGGAAGGGATGTTTGAGGGAAGTCTTCAGGGACCTTGGAGAGGCCTCCACCAGTGGGCTGATGCTCTGTGAATAATTCCCAGTCATCAGGGAGCAGCAAACTGCAGGTGATGTCACTTGTTTACTCTGCCAGTTAGCACGTGACACCTGGGTTTATCAAATATAAATGTCTCAAAGCTCTGTCATTCCCAGGGTCGTTGGGGGGATGGTGGCTTCCAAATGATATGGAACAGAGACAGAATAGAATTTCTAGGGAGGAGGCACCTGGGTGGCTCAGTTGGTTAAGCGGCTGACTCTTGGTTTCGGCTCAGGTTATGATCTTTTGGTTCGTGAGTTCAAGCCCCACATTGGGCTCTGAGCTGACAGTGCAGAGATGCTTGGGATTCTCTCTCTCCCTCTCTCTTTGCCCCTCACTCATCTCTCTCTCTCTCTCTCTCTCAAAATAAATAAATAAATAAACTTAAAAAAATAATTCTAAAGAGAAATTCTTTCCCTGCCCACTCTATGCCTTGCCTCTCAGATCCCCGCCCCCAATGCTCACAGAGAATGAATACACAGTACAACAGTTATCCTCTTGCTTTCCCTAAAACCTTGACATCACCTGCCATCCTTTCTGCCTTCCAACCACCAAGCCCACTGCTCCACTCCAGCATGGGAAATTCAATCTCCAGCTTGTCCAGAATCACCCTAGAGCACAGTTCTAACTCCAGGGATGAGAGGGTCAGGAGGTACAGGTACAGCCAACAGGTGTGGCCCCAGCCCTGCATTTCTCCCCCTCCTCCACAACCAAGGAATATACCCCCTTACGTAGCAGAAACAGGGGCGCTTGGGTGGCTCAGTCAGTTAAGCGTCCGACTTCGGCTCAGACCATGATCTCACGGTTTGTGGGTTCGAACCCTGCATCGGTCTCTATGCTGACAGCTCGAAGCCTGGAGCCTGTATCAGATTCTGTGTCTCCCTCACTCTCTGTCCTTCCCCCATGCGTGCTTGCTCGCTCGCGCGTGTTCTCTCTCTCTCTCTCTCTCTCTCAAAAATAAATAAACCATTAAAAATTTTTTTTAAAGTAGCAGAAACAAGAGGGCTCAGCAGACCATTTAACAACATAGACACCCACCTAAGCATAGGGGAAGGTTGGGGCTTTTTTGTTTTTATTTTTATTTTTTTATTTTGAAAAAGAGGTTTATATATTATCTGCTTATATTCCCTGATACATTTCCTACAAGTCAGTAGGAAATGTTAGCTCCTGACCAGGTTGTTCAGTGGAAGTGCAAGTCTTTGCCATTTCCACATATGTATTCTACCCAACACCTATGTGATTCACAAGACAAAGATGGTCTATATCTGGGTGAGCAGTTAGGCAAAGGAAATCTTTGAATCTGTGCTGGCAAGGGTGTCCCTCCAGAGCAAAGCTTGAGACAAAGCTCACATGCAAATATATTATGTGGTGTGTGAAGCCAGGGAGCATGCCTGAGGCTCAGGACTCAAAGCAAGAATGAAGGCAAGAGGCATTTGATGATGTGTCATTGGGGTGGCCACATTCCGGCTGCTTGATTTGGAAGGACCGAGGAGCCCTGTGGAAAGCATCTCAGGACCCACACCTGGGACAGGGGGAGAAAGGGGAAGGTATTTACCCAATGGCCTCTGCTTCCCTTGGTGCAACGCTCTGCCTCGATTCCAGGATGCCCGGGCCTGGCACCGAGTGGCCATTGACAGGTGCCCTGGGTGGGGGCCGAGAGGTGCCAGCTGTGGGCTGGAGGCAAGACTCTGCCAGACTGCACCTGCTCTAAGCTGGTAGGAGTATTCACAGAACAGCAGCAGTGGCTGGAAGGTCTCAAGTGGCGCTTAAGTAGTTTCTGATACCAAGTCTATTTTCAAAAAGAGAACCTTGTACTATCCCCCCAAAACTGCCATATCAGGGTATAAGGATATAAGCTTTCAAATGCCTTTTTTAAAAAATTTTTAATGTTTTTTATTTATTTTTGATACAGAGAGACAGAGCCTGAAAGGGGGAGGAGCAGAGAGAGAAGGAGACACAGAACCAGAAGCAGGCTCCAGGCTCTGAGCTAGCTGTCAGCACAGAGCCTGATGCGGGGCTCGAACCCACGAACGTGAGATCTGACCTGAGCCAAAGTCGGAGGCTTGACCGACTGAGCCACCCAGGCGCCCCTCAAATGCCTTTTAATGTTGTTATAATGTTCTTTGTATGGAATCAGCATCAGGCTAGTACTTTTGGGGGGGGTCATTTGGAACCGGATTCAGGTTTTGCCTTTGTCATTTCTCAGCCACGTACCCTTGGAGAAGATATTGAACTCCCTTGAGCTGCTGGTTTCTCATCTGTAAATTGGAGATACCCACATCATATGTTATTATAAAGATTAAATGCATGTGTAAATACTTAATCTAGCAGCTTTACATAATAGGTGCTCAATTAATGGAAGCTGTTGTTTTTCACTCTAGGGAAAATAAGCTCTGGCCATGGAAGAGGACAATGGAGTGACGTGCCTAAGCCTCAAAAACAAAACTGAAAGAGGACATGACATGGTTGCAGGAAACATGAAAGGACTTCTAATACTTCAAACAACCAGTTTTATTTACAGTGACTACCTATCTTGGGGTTTCCAGGAAAGCATCAATATCAAATATCGTTTTGGTATGTAAACTCGTATTTGAGAGGAAGTCACCTTGATCTTGGACCAGAAAACAGCATCAGAGATACATGGCATCAAGAAGGAGAAATGCCAGCCCTTTGGCCGCCCTGGCTCTGCCGGCTCCTAGAGAGTGGGAAGCACACTCATCTTTAAGAGGAGGTTCCTCCTCCCACACCCAGTGGAGGCCGGCAGCTTTGTTAGCACAGGTGTGTTAGTTAACAGCCATGTAACTTTCAGAAGCACCAGATACACCAAGCACAATGAATGTCACACAGCAGAGGAGAAACCCAAATCTGCCTGTGGAGGGCTCCCCCTCACTGTCCCTCAGTTCCTCCTCCAACCCCCCCCCCCCCCCCCCCCCCCCCCCCCCCCCCCCCCCCCCCCCCCCCCCCCCGCCCCAGTACACCTCTCTTCTCCCAGGCCTGTGTGATCCACCATGGCAGGAAATGGTTTGGGGTTTTTTATTATGAAAGTGATAGGAGCTCAATTTAGAGCATTAAAAACACAGAAACCCAGAAGGGGGAAAAAACACCCTCATCTTCTTACCACTTATTAGTAACTGTCAACATTGTATTTGTATTTTGCTTTGTTCTGTTTAAAAGCACAGTTTGGTTTACATAGCTGTTATTTTACACTATATACAATGTTGTATAGCCTGTTGGAAATGTAACATTGTAACAAAAGGGGAAGGACAGCTTGGCTTGGGGTCAGAAGGGTCTGAGTATTAGTCTCAGCTCTTCCACTTACTCACTCTATGACTTCGGGTATATTAGTGGCTTTTACTCAGCCTCAGGCTTGCCATCTGTATAAGGAAAATGATAGACACCTTCATTCTGTGGCACTAGTTTTCTGCGTGGTCCTGGACTATAGGACCCAGACTGTGGTCTAGACTGTAGGTTCTGTGAGCACAAAGCTCTTCTGTCTGTCCTCTGCTAAATCCCTAGGGCTGGGCTCTGGTGAATAAAGATGGTCACAGTATCTTGGTCATTCTCCCCATCCAGAGGTAGAGTCTATTTCTCTGCTCATTGGAATCTCGGGCTAGCCTTGTGTGGTAGCCAGCCTCCAGGATGTTCCCAGTGATCCTCACTTCCTGGTCATTTGTGCCCTCTCATGGTCTCCTACTGCAAATTAGGGCTGACCTGTGTGACAAAATTGTATGGCAGAGGTGATGAAGTCTGACTTTGAAGCTGACTTGTAAAGGCCTGCCTTGGTCTCTTGGACCACTTGGTCTGGGGAACCCAGCCACTGTGTCACAAGAACACTCATGCAGGCTGTGGAGAGGCCCATGTGCAGAAGATCAGAATCCTTTGACCAAAAGCAAGCATAAATTTGCCAGCTTTATGAGTGAGCCATCTTGGAAATGGCTCCTCCGTCCCAACCAAGCCTTTACATGAGCTCAGCTCCAGTTGACATTTTGACAACAATCTCATGAGATACCCCAAGTCAGGACTGCCCTGCAAAACTGCTCCATATTTCCTGACTAACCCACAGAAGCCATGAGAGACAAATATTTATCATCATTTTAAACCACTAAGTTTTAAAATTATTTGTTAGGCAGCAGTAGGTAACTAACTAATACACCCTATGACTGGCTTTAACTCAGAAGTAGCATTTTGGAACCTCTGAGCCTGGGCACTAATGGGACTGACAGCTTCCACTTTATGGTCTTTGGAAATCAGTCACCATTTTTGAGAAGCCCAAGTCACATAGAGAAGCCAGGAAGAAGAGAACCGAGACATGGCAGGTGAAAGACCCAGGTAATCCCCCAGCCAAGAGTTGGCACCAACTGCCGTCTCTGTGAGTGAGCTATCTTGAAGGGTCTAGCTAAGTCTTGCCCCAAATAACTGGAGCCTCAGCCATCATCATATGGAGCAAAAGAACCACACAGCTGAGCTCAGCTTCCCACAGAAATGTGAGAAATAATAAAATGGATGTTGTCTTAAGCCTCTGAGTTTGGGGGTGATGTGTTGCGCAGCAATATTTAAGCAAAACGCTGGCCCAGTACTTGGCACATAATTGGCTCTTGAGAAATGTCTGATGAATAAATGGATGACTTTGGTGGGGCTTCAGTTTCCTCTTCTATAAAATCACAGAGGTTAGGCCATTCCATGCTTCCATTCTGCATGTTTCCATCTCTCTATTGTTTTATGGCTGCTTACCAGGCGGCCTGCCACATGGTCACTTCACTATTGTAGGAGGACTCCTGTATGTGATATCTCTGTCATCCACCCCATGCCAGTTCCTTCCTCTTTCTTTCTGTGACACATACACACTCCAGGCACCTGGTCCTCATGAAGCTGTCCTGGGGACTTCAGTCATGGGCCTGTGTAACTTGGCAGGAAGAGATCAGAGAAGTCTCCACCCCACAGGTAGCACCAGCCCAATTCAGCCCGAGGAAACTGGAAATGCTCCCAGCAGGTCCCTGGGACACACGGGCAAAGAACAGAACAATCACAGACTATGTTTTCCATCTACCTTCCTCAAGGCCAAGTCTTGCATTTGTCTTTTGGCTAGAAAACAACTGGCATCTTTCACAGTATCCAGGGCCCCGACTCAGTTTCCTAGAGTAGAGACAAAATCTCTGTTTTCGAGAACTAGTGCTCAGCTTCTGGTTTATTAGCTCCCCTTGCTTGCCACAGAGGTGCCACAATTTTATCAGTGGTGCCTATGGCCATTTGGGGTGGCAGATCTCTATCACTTCTATTAAAAAAAACTGGGGTGACTGGGTAGCTCAATTGGTTAAGCATCCGACTCTTGATTTCAGTTCAGGTCATGATCTCCTTGTTTCTGAGACTGAGCCCTGCATCAAGCTCTGTGCTAATAGCCTAGAGCCTGCTTGGGATTCTCTCTCTCCCTCTTTGCCCCTCTCCTGCTCATGTTCATTTCTCTCTCTCTCTATCTTTCTCTCTAGGTAAATAAATAAACTTAAAAAAATACCCCCCCCAAAAAAAAACAAATTCAAAGGGTGGGAGAATCCAGTAGTTAGCTGGAAATCACAAAACATTCCCATCTTACTGGTGGATTGGAATTTCCTTCCTGCCAGCTTCTGATCACCCACCCCACCCTCCTACATCCACCTGCCTTACCACTCATGGCACTCTGAGCAATCATGGTGTGACCCATTTAAGTGATTATTCAGAAGAGCAATTGGTCCTTCCTGACTATAAGTCATCCCCAGCTCACTGTCACCATCATGTAATTAGCAAGGCCTCTCTCATTAAGGTATGCAAATATCTGTTCCAGACTTTACTAAGTCACCCAGTTTCTGAAGGGTAGCGGGGACAGTGATATTATTTACCTATCCAGACAAAACATGGTCATTGGAACCTACTGCCTTCTGGGTGCTCTGCTATGTGTGGAAGACACAGCAGTGAACAAAACACAGGCCCTGCCTGCAAGGAGTCTGCAGTCTAGTTCCGGAGACTTTCCTGCTCTCTGTGCAAGTCGGGGTGGTGAAGCCACATGTCCATGCCTGGCACACGCCATACTTCTTGTGCACCGTGAGCAGAGCAGAGGAGAAAACCTCCCCCTTACGTGTCAGCCTCATCTGACTGCCTGCTTGTCTCCGTGGCTGCCTGACAGTCATCTCATGTTAAGATTCCTCAAACAGAGCTCTTGGTCTCTGCCACCCCCATCTTAGTCCATGCCCCCCCCCCACTGGCTCAAGTCGAGAACAATGGCTATTCTAGATTTCATGCTCTCCTGGTCACATCCAGTCCGTGGCAAGTCCTGGTTTGGACACATTTGAACTCTCAAACGCAGACTCTCTCTTCTCCACAGCCCCCATCAGTGCTCCCCTGGGCTCCCTGCTTTCACCCTCACTAGGCGCTTCCTCAGCGCAGACCGCGCGTGGGCATTCAGGCCCCGTCCGCAGGGCTGCGTTTTGTCGTGGGTTCCTGGGAGAGCGAGACTGCTCTCCCTACAGATGCCCAGCACCGCCTCCCCTCCCTCCCGGGACTTACGGACCCGGGGGACAGAAAGCCCCCTATCTTCTCCACATCAAGTCTCCCTGTGGCGCCTTCATGCATGCCCTCTGTTTTCTGTTCTCAGTCCCTTCCGAGGCCCAACCTCGCTGGCTTCCTAGGAGTCTGCTGATCTAGTCACCCACCCCCACTTTCTCCTGCATAATCAGTTTCTTTCTCTCAACTGGATCCTTCTCGCCAGCACACAAGCATGCCCTAGAATCTTCTGAAACCTCCCTTCTCTCTGGCCCAAGACTCCCTCAGGCTGTCCCGTTCTCTGCCATCCTTTCTGGAAAAAAGTTCTCTTCCTCTTCTGTCATCCTCTTTAACCCCCTCCAAAGGGGCTTCTGCCACCACTGCTCCCCTGGAGTGACTCTTGTCAAATTCCTGATACCTAACTCTGCGAAATGTCAGGTTGCTCCTCTTTCTTTTTTTCTTTTTAATTTTTTAAATGTTTTTATTTATTTTTGAGAGACAGAGAGAGATAGCATGAGCAGGGGAGGGTCAGAGAGAGAGAGAGAGATACAGAATTCGAAGCAGGCTGCAGGCTCTGAGCTGTCAGCACAGAGCCCGATGCAGGGCTTAAAACCACGAACCTTGAGATCATGTCCTGAGCTTCACGAAGCCCGATGCTCAACCGACTGAGCCACCCAGGCGCCCCTCTTCTGTCTTTCTAGACTCTTACTCAGTCCTTCCCCAAACCTCTACTGGTCACCTGTCATTTCATCCAAACTTCACTCCCTTAGTCCAGTTTCTCACTGGAAGCTGTGGTGGGATGGGGACAGCAAGCTTTGTCACCCAGGGCAGGGCACATATTTCTGGTGGTCTGTTTCCTGTCCAGCAGGCGGGGCGCCCATCTGTTCGTCGGTGCCAGGAAATGTAAGAATGGGGTGTTGGCCAGGGCGGGCCCTGGGATGTCTGCTACGGGCACCAGACAATGTCCCCACAGGCCAGTTCCCGGCATCTTGCCCACAGGGACTGGGAATGGAAAATGTACCACGTGGATACGGGAGTGTGACAGGATTGCTGGTGTTTCTCTTCTCCCCCCTCTTATTTCCATGATTGCAGTTCTAATGGTGTTTGGACAACAGAGAAAAGCTGAATGCCAAAAATTAAAGTGACTGACAAGAAGATTTAGCTCTCATCTGCAAGGATCTCGTCTGTGGGTGGAGTGCCAGGGAGGAGGTGCCCACGATGGGCAGCAATCCATGGAGGTGACCTGCTTCTGTGGCACTAAATGTGACAATCTGGGGCCTGTTGGCATCACTGAAGGCTCCCATGTAGCTGTGATTGTATGATTGTATCTCAGTGACCTTTCCAAGCACTTGGCTATAGAGGTCGCATATCTGCTATAATTCTGGTTAGTGTTTATGCTGACAGCATGCCCAGGGAACAGCTGGGAACCTCCTCGCCTTTTCTCCCTTTCTGGAGATCAATCAATATCAAATCCGAACTTTTTCTTTTTTTTAATTTTTAAATGTTTACTCATTAAAAAATTTTTTTTTAATGCTTTATTTTTGAGAGAGAGAGGCAGCATGAGCAGGGGAGAGTCAGAGAGAGAGGGAGACAGAGAATCTGAAGCAGGCTCCAGGCTCTGAGCTGTCAGCACAGAGCCTGATACGGGGCTTGAACCCACGAATCATGAGATCATGACCTGAGCTGAAGTCAGATGCCTAACTGACTGACCCACCCAGGTGCCCCAAATGTCTATTCATTTTTTTAAATGTTTTTTTTTATTTTTAGTTTTGATACAGAGAGAGACAGAGCATGAGAGGGGGAGGGGCAGAGAGAGAAGGAGACACAGAACCGGAAGCAGGCTCCAGGCTCAGAGCTAGCTGGCACCACAGAGCCTGACGCGGGGCTTGAACCCATGAATGTGAGATCTGACCTGAGCCGAAGCCGGACGCTTAACCAACTGAGCCACCCAGGCGCCCTGTCTATTCATTTTTGAGAGACAGAGAGAGAGAGTGGTGGAGAGGCAGAGAGAGAGAGAGGAAGACACAGAATCTTAAGCAGGCTCCAGGCTCTGAGCTATCAGCACAGAGCCCAACATAGGGCTCGAACCCACGAACCGTGAGATCATGACCTGAGCCGACCTCGGCTACTTAACTGACTGAGTCACGCAGGTGCCCCACTAAATCCCAACTTTTTCAACCCTTTTCATCAATATCTACCTCTTTCATCTCAGATCTCTTCACTTTTGCTAGATTCTTCCTTCTCTAAAGGCGAATGGAGTCCTGTCACCATGGCAACCTGTTTCCTTGGGCCCTGGGCTGTGCATCAGAAAGGCCTCGGTCTGCTGCTGCTGTGTATCTCGCCTGTGATACTTACCAAAAGAGTGAGTCAAGTCATTATTGGCATCTCCAGCCCTGGACGGTGAGCTCCGGGACGGCAGGGATAGGATCTTGTTTTCTCTCTCCTTCCACAGGATTAGGCCCATCTTGAGAAGGGACCTCTCTGGACCTGTTGGGCCGGGGGAAGCGCCCGTCTCTCCTCACCTTGACACTGAGAGACACGTGTTCTGTCCACCTGGAGCTTAGAAGGGTTCTGTCTACCTCCAACCTTGTCTACCAGAAGGAAAAGACAGACAAAGTTCCTGTAATTGAGATATTTTTAGGCTAGAAGCTACTGAGACGAGCCAGAGTTTCGTTCTGACTCCACGGTGGTGTGACAGACCTCATTTCTTTCTCTGCCGCAGAAGCTTCAAACTGACTAGTCCCATCGAGGGGACAAAGCAGGCCCAGGAGAAAAAAGAGGTGCAAATTCTGAATCCATAGGATGGAGTTTCAAAGACCTGGGGAAAATTCTTCTCACATACGGTGGGAGGAGGGTAGTGACTCCAATGACTTTATATACAACATCCACCGAACCTAATAAAAACCTTCAGTGGCGACATTTGTTTGAGACAGTGAATTCTCTCCCCTTAAAAGACTTTAGTTTCTAAATCACATGGAATATATAAGGATAGGTAGAAACTCCTGTTTCTGCGAAAAAGTCAGGAAAAAAAGAGAGAGAGGGGCCTTCTAACTTTTATTTTGCCTTAAGAACTCTCTTTTCCCCAGAATATCTAATATTAAAAATAAAATATTAATAATTTATATTTATAACTCATATAGTAAAAGCTGAAGGTAGCTTATTTACTAAACACCTACTTTGTTCTTTTTTCCTTGCTTTTCTTAATTGAGATGTAATTGACCTATAACATTAATTTCATTTTTTAATGTTTTCTTTATTTTTGATACAGAGAGAGACAGAGCATGAGAGGGGGAGGGGCAGAGAGAAAAGGAGGCACAGAACCGGAAGCAGGCTCCAGGCTCTGAGCTAGCTGTCAGCACAGAGCCTGATGTGGAGCTGGAACCCACGAACCGTGAGATCACGACCTGAGCCAAAGTCGGACGCTCAACTGACTGAGCCACCCAGGTGCCCCTGTTTCTGTTTTTTAGACTCCACCTGTAAGGACTTTTGAAGCCTGAAACACCAAAACCTATAGAGGGGGATTTGCAGCCTTTCCGAAGCCTCCGCCTTCAGGTCTCCCCACAGGGGACCAGCCACACTAAGCAAGTGCTGTGTGACAGGCCTGTGCTGGCAGAGCTGACCAGGTATCCTGGGGAAAGAATGTGGTGGGCATGTGGATAGAGGTGCCATCCCATAGGAAGAAGTGCCGGGGGGGAGGGATGAGGGTAAAACCACGGAGGGGTGTGTGTGCAGGGTCACAAAGGGTATAACCGACTCCCTTTCGTTTCGATGCTGTGACCTCTCGTGGAGAGCCTCCAAATGTGCAATGCTCACCATGCCCAGAGCACATAAAACGTTTTCATTTTTAAATTTAAAATGATAGGTGAGAGGTGCCTGGGTGGCTCAGACGGTTGAGCATCTGAGATCATGAGCTCAGGTCATGATCTCAAGGTTCGTGAGTTTGAGCCCCACATTGGGCTTGCTGGCTGTCAGCACGGAGCCCGCTTGGGATCTGCTGTCTCTCCCCCTCTCTTTGCTCCTCTTCTGCTCTCTCCCTCAAAAATAAACATTTAATAATAAAATTAAATGATAGGTGAGATTCCCCACTATAAAGACAACATTGGACAATTCCAGAAACTTAAAACCTACACCCTACTATGATTGGGAAGTGCCTACATGAAACTGTCATAGAGCACTTATTATAATTCAGAAGAGGATTCTCCGTAGGTTGAGAGAATGAGGAGCAGATACCAAAGATTCTTTCCAATCCTACGATCCTATTAAAAATAAATAAAAGTCTTAGCAAAACAAAATGGACTGATACGGTTTGGTGTTAGAACTTAGCTCTTACTTGATGTGGAGACAGAGATGAGCAAGACTATTCTGGAAAGCTACCCCATGTTTCCTGCCTTCCTCACTCAATTAGGCAGAATAGAAATTATGGGTCTGGCTTCTCGTAAAGATTATAAGACTTTTTAGAGCTATATTTTAAACTTTTCATTATAGAAAATTTCAAACATATACAAAAGCAGAGGGAATAGCATAGTCAACATCTGTGTACCCATAATGGAGTTTTATAAGTGATCAACATGTTTTTAATTTTTTTATTAATCTTCTACTCCTCCCTCAACTGGATTATTTTTTTAAATATTTATTTATTTTTGAGAGAGAGAGAGACAGAGTGTGAGCAGGGGAGGGCCAGAGAGAGGGAGACACAGAATCTAAAGCAGGCTCCAGGCTCTGAGCTGTCAGCACAGAGCCTGATGTGGGGCTCAAACCCACAAACCATGAGATCATGACCTGAGCCAAAGTCAGACCCTTAACCGGCTGAGCCACCCAGGTGCAACCCTTGACTGGATTATTTTTGAGTAAATTCTAGATAATATTATTTCACTTATAAATACTTTATTATGCATCTCTAGGAAAAGTTCTTTATTATTTTTTTAAAAGGTTTTATTTAAGGAATCTTTATACTTAATGTGCAGCTGGAACTCACAACCCTGAGATCAATAATTGCACGCTCTACAGACTGAGCCAGGGAGGCACCCCTAGGAAAGGCTTTTTAGAAATAGATAACCATGGTACCATTAACCCATCTAGAAAAAATGAACAATAATTATTTAATTAATATCATAAAATATCCTGAAAATTTTCTCATATTTGGTGCTGTGTATTTATCAAGAGACTTACAAATGTTTAGTTGTGATAAGTTTGCTTCCAGCAATATTTCTTGAATCCAGGAAAAGCTTTATGCATAAGTATGTTTCCTGAGGCTTTATCTAAAATAATGAAATTTGGTAATAAATGAAATGGTCATACTAGGTGAATGGTTAAGTCCCCCTCCCAACATTGGAAAGTGCAGAATAGGGAAAAGAAGTGTAAGATTTGATCTGTTAAGAAGGCAGCAAGCTTGAGTTTTTCTTTTGAAAGACCTCAATGTCTAACCAACCCCAACTAAGGTCCACCAAGCTCGTTAGCGTCACCTTGTGGTCAAACTAAGCAACTACTCTTAGACAAAGATGAATTAAAAGGACAATTAAAAGGTATATAGAGCTCCATACGCAGCCTAAATGTCATGCTAAACTTTCTGCCTTGGGACTTCCAACCCAAGGTCCATCTCAGTCTGTAGGGTGGTATCCTGGGGACTCATGTCATTTCATATGACATCCTGCATGCATCTAGTTCACCTGTCTGTTGCTATTTTATGTTCAGTCTGAGCTTTCCTGGAAACTTGTGTTCACTGTGCGTGTCCAGCTTACAGAGGAGCCTGAATGTCCCACGGTTTACCACTAGTGCTGACACTTGCCCACTAGAAAATCACCTGAGAGAGGAGCTGCCTGAGTGGAACCTGCACCTTGGTCACCATAGCTCCGCCCACACCAGATCCTTCCCAGGTCATTCTTGTTCCTTACGGAGCTAAACCAGTTGCCAAGTCTCCTGTTCTGTAAACTGGAGGGAGCAGACCCTGAGGCTCCCTGAGGTTGATGCCGGGATCAGCTGCATTAGAGTTGTTTGGGGGAACTGTGACATAGTGAGGTTTGTCGCTTCTGTCCAGAAATTCTGACGCAGGCAGTCTGCCCGGGGGTGGGGGTCAGGGGCTGGGAACATGTCATTCACAAGACCTCAGCAGCTTTGGGGATCTTGGAATCTCCAGATGACGTCCCTTACAGAGTTGCCAGTCTCTCTCTTCTTCCTGAAGCGTCTGGAAAACTTCCTCTGAGTATGGCATTGTTTCAAGTGCATCCAAAAGTAACATATGTATCACTGTGGTTAGAAGTAGGGATCTGGAGGCGGATTTCTCCTGGATCTGTCCTTTAACCTTGCTCACCCTTAGTTTCTGTATCTATGAAATGAAGATAAATAATGGCATCCTTACCTCACAGGTTGTTGTGCAGTGAAGATTATTTATTATAATCATTTAATTATACTTACATTTAAATGTAATTATAATTATTATTATATGCAAAGCCTGAAGCCCTTTAAACAGTGTCTAATACATAAGAGCTATTATTTTAACTCATATCATTATTACTGTTATATACAGATGAGTATCTTTAGATAATAAACTTAAAGTTTATTTATTTTGAGACAGAGAGAGCAAGAGCAGGGGATGGGCAGGAGAGAGGGGAGACAATCTCAAGCAGGCTCCATGCTGCCGGCACACAGCCCAAAGTGGGGTTCGATCCCATGGACCATGAGATCATGACTTAAAGCTGAAACCAAGTGTCAGATGCTTAACCAACTGAGCCACCTGGGCGCCCCTAGGTAATGATAGTTTTTAAAAGATACAAACCTTAAATCTTGAAAAAGAATTTATGAGATATAGTTAAAATATAGAGTTCAAACCATCTCCATATTTCCCCTCCCAAAGTGAATCCAAGTGGAGCACCAGAACAAGAATGAGGTGATGCTCTCTGGGGAAGGGGGCACCACTGCGGCACCCGAGAGGTTTTTGATGGTCCAGGACTGGTTGGTCATTAAGATCCATGAACCATACCACTGTTTTGACCCTGTCCGTGATGGGTCAGCTGACCCGGGTGCTCAGTGCTCTGGCTGCTCTATTTCTCTGCTGAAATCAATGAACTGCAAATGAAATTACTGCATCGTAACTCTGCAAGTGCAGGAACATTGTGTCTTTCATCCCTATGTTCCTGGGCCCTAGAACTGTGCCTGGCAAACAGAAGGTGCTAATAAATTTTATTGAGGGGCGCCTGGGTGTCCCAGTTGGTTAAGCGTCCAACTCTTGATTTCGGCCCAGGCCATGATCCCAATGGTCATGGGATCGATCCCTGCTTCGGGCGCCACGCTGAGCGTGGAGCCTGCTTAAGATTCTCCCTCTCTCTCTCTCTCCCTCTCCTTCTGCCCCTCTCCTCTGCTCATGCTCTCTTCCTTTCTGTAAAAAAATTTTTTTTTAATTTTTAATGTTTTATTTTATTTTTGATACAGAGAGAGACAGAGCATGAGAGGGGGAGGGGCAGAGACAGAGAGAAAGAGAGAAACACACACACAGAATCCGAAGCAGGCTCCAGGCTCTGAGCTGTCAGCACAGAGCCCAATGCAGGGCTCGAACCCACAAACATGAGATCATGACCTGAGCCAAAGTCAGAGACTTAACCGACTGAGCCAGTTCATGATCTCATGGGCTTGTGGGATCAAGCCACATGTCAGGCTCTGTGCTGACAGCTCAGAGCCTGGATTCTGTGTCTCCCCCTCTCTTTGCCCCCTCCCCTGCTCATGGTCTGTCTCTCTCTCTCTCTGTCTCAAAGATAAATGAAAATGTTAAAAAAATTAACAAAAAAATTTTTAAAATATATGTTGAATGAATGAGTCAATAAAAGTGGCTTCCTGGATTATTTGTCCAGCTCTTGATGGCTTGATTAGTGAGCCTGATGAAGGGAACTGATAAAGAAATTTTGGCAAAGGTAAGGCCTGAACTAGAGCACTGCCTGGAAAGACACTCTACTGCTGAGTGAGGGAGACCCCTCCCTGCCCCGTACCCCACACAGGGCTGCGCTGGGGGTGGTCAGAGCCGGTCCACTGCCCTTACCTCCAGCTCCCCCATCACTGCCGCCTGAGTTTAAAATGGGCACCTGCCGGGGCGCCTGGGTGGCTCAGTCGGTTAAGCCTCCGACTTCGGCTCAGGTCAGATCTCATGGTCGTGGGTTCGAGCCCCGCGTCGGGCTCTGTGCTGACCGCTAGCTCAGAGCCTGGAGCCTGCTTCTGGTTCTGTGTCTCCTTCTCTCTCTGCCCCTCCCCTTCTCATGCTCTGTCTAATAAAACATTAAAAAAATAATAAATAAATAAATAAATAAAATAAAATGGGCACCTGCCGAGGGCTCACAGGCCATCTGTGGACTCAAGGCCAGCAAGGTGAGGTCTGAAAGGTGGCTTTCATCTGAAGGTCCATCACAGAGAAAGAAGCAACATCTCAGAGGCAGGGACAGATGGGCCTGCTGGGAAGTGGGGTGTGGCTCTCAAAAGGTCACCTTCAGCCCACACGGGGAGCACATAGCTGTTCTCAGAGGAGAGGACTCAGAGCAGAGAGGGCCACCATTACCTTCTCTGGCGATCAATCCAACAACTCCTTTTTATTTATTTGGGGTGGGGAGGGGTAGAGAGGAGGGAGGGAGGGAGGGAGGGAGAGAGAGAGAGAGAGAGAATCCCAAGCAGGCTCTGCGATGTCAGCGCAGACCCTGACACGGGTAGAACTCACTGTGAGATGATGACCTGAGCTGAAGTCAGACCCGTGACTGACTGAGCCACCCAGGCGCCCGATAAACCCAACAATTAGAGCAGTCATCCGGGAGGCACCACAGCAGCCCACCAGAGATCTGGGGAAGCGAGAACACCAACCTGGGCCATCACACAGTCAGGATTAGCCACTGTCCTCGCGTCCCAGCATGGCTGAGGAGGGACGGGCGCCTGTCTTGGGGGGAAGCCGCATGGCTCGGGAGAAAAGGCACTGCCCTGGGAGTCTGGGCGGGGCCCGTCCCATGGTGAGCACAAGGAGAGCCATGACAAAATCACTCACCAGGGGAGGTTTCCAGAGCAGTCGATGGATGGATGGATGGACCTCTCCCTTGGCTGTAGGAAGGTTTCGAGGACTTCCTGCCCTGAGGGGACATCAGGAAGAAGCTTCTGGGGCCACTGCGAGATCCAAGAACAGCAGGCCCTTTCTTCCCAGCCCTAGGCTCTGGGCACGTCAGACTCCTTCTAGGCCTTTGCTGCGGACCTGTCCCTGCCCACAGAGCCCCCTCGGCCTCCTTTCGTGTTGAAGATTAAAAGGGATCCCCATCTGAATCGGATCCTCTTTCAAACAAAGCAACCATCAGTAATGTTTTTTAAATAATTGGGAGAAATTTGAATAAGAACTGGGTATTAAGGATATTAAAGGAATATTGGGGCTTATGCTCAGTGGGATGAGAGTATTATATACAGGAAAATATCCTCCTTTTAAAAATATGGACTGAAGGGTTTTTTTGTTTGTTTGCTTGTTGCTTGTTTTGAGAGAGAGAGAGAGCGCGCACGAGTTGGGGAGAGAGGCAGAGGGAGAGAGGAAATCTTAAGCTAAGCATGGAGACCATTATGGGGCTCAATTCCAGAACTCTGGGATCACGACCAGAGCCAAAAATCAAGGATCAGGTGCTCAACTGACCGAGCCAGCAGGCACCCCTGCACCCCTGTATTGGGGTGAACTGCCACAATATCTATAATTTACTTAAACATTTTTTCAGAAAAAAATCTGGCAAGAAGTTAACAGTCCTTAAACCCAGGTAATAAACATATAAGGCTTTCCGTAAGTTTCGAAATTTGGATAGTATGATGTGGGAAGAACAGAAGTCACCCCCTCTGAGAAGCCTTCCCTGATCCCCCAGAACTGCCCCTCTCATGAGCCACCATTGTTCCAGGACAGGAACTCTTGTTAGCAGGGCACTCACTGTGTGAAGTCGAGCACCTGCTTCTCCCACTAGGCGAACACCCCGGGCGAACCTCCTCGAGTCTGGCCGGGGCGGAGAAGCTAGCAGGAGCGTGGAGAGGAGGAGAGGTGGAGCCTACAGTCTCAGCACCTACCAAAAAGCAGGCCTTCAACTCTTGTTTATGAGGCTGAATTTTCTACGCAGCAGACTGCTCCCCTCTCTCCTTCCTCCTCGAAGCCTCCTTCGGTGTGACAGAAAACGGGCTGGCTTTTGCAGCCACCTTCACGGACTTCGTCTGAAGCACGTCCTCAGTCAAATTGCTGATGGAAACTGACATTAAGTGTTATGTCTGCCCCCAAAACACCTGTGTGTGGATTTCCTGGCAGCACTATTTACAAGAGCCCAAAGGGGGAAACCCAAATGTCCTTCATCTCATGTACGGATAAACAAAATATTCTACATCAACACAATGATATCTTATTTGGTAATAAAAAGGAAAGTCCAATGTAAGCTCCAACATGGTGATCCTTGAAAACATGATGCTAAGTGAAAGAAGCCTGTCATAAAGGACTACATTCTGTCCGAGACTCTCTATATGAAGTGTACAGAACAGGCAAATCCACCGAGACGAAAAGTAGATTGGTGGTTTCCTAGGGCCAGAGGCATTAAGGGAAAAAGGAGGGGCTACCAACCCATGGGGATAGGGTTTCTTTTGGGGGTGACAAAAATGTCCCAAGATTGACGGTGGTGATGGAGGCATGGCTCTGTAAATATACTAAAAGTCACTGAATTGTGCACTTTAAAGGGATGACTTTTATGGCATGTGAATTATATCTCAATCAAGCTGCTATTAAATACATAGACACATATGTTTATGGCCCCTACCCAATATATCCCCCTGGGCAGTATGGCAGACAAAGACGGTGTGACATTGGCTATCTTCCCAATTAAAAATAGAATAATAAAAGACAACCATGGCAGGGCAGGGGGGAGGTCAATCTGTAACAGAGCCTATAAATAAGACCTTGACTTTTAGCTGTCAGATGCAAGGTGCTGATTAGCGCTGGTTGTCTGCAACCCTGCAAGGGGTGACGTTAGATCTCAATCTACTCACTAAAGAGCAAGGGTGATGCGATGGAGAGAGGAAGGAAGAAAATTCCTTCCATGATGCTAGAAAGATATAATTAAAAACATAAATTAAATTTTCTAGGCTTTGGAGGCATTCATCAGGTTGCTTTCCACAAGCATGCACAGATACACCGGTTTGAAGAATTCTATTAATTATCTCAGGAAAGAAAAGGAGGGGCCGCCTCTGGAGTTGTGGGCACCGTGACTGGAGGAGGAGGGGAAGGAAGGAGGAAGAGCTGCAGTTCAGTACAACTCAGGCATGGGGAGAGGCTGGAGGGAGCCTCACAGCCCGGCGGCCCATGCCGGAATACATTTTGTCAGCTCACACGGCAGTAGAGATTCATTCAATCAGTTGCTGTAAGAATGTAAGCTCCGGGAGGGCAGAGAATTTTGTTTAGTGCTCATTGATGCATCCAGCTGGCTGGTGCTCAGGCATTTTCTGGGCATGCAATGAATAAATGAATATTTTTAAATTAGGAGGTTTGACTTCTGTGTCTGACCACTGATCAAGACAGAGTGCCAAGGACCAACCTGAAACAACTTAAAAGTTGGGCAAAATATATGAAACAGTGGTTGTCAAGACATTGGACACTGGGTCGCAGAGGCCAATGACCTTGAGAGATGGGCACAGATGAAGGAAGCCCCAGGATTGCTCTGACTGCCCGGAGGGTCTGCAGGCTGTGGGGTGGGCAGTCTCTCTGAACTGAGGAGATGGAGCCGGGTAGCCAGGGCAGCTATTTTGCAGGAGACTCAGAGAAGAGAGCTTCATAAAGAGAAAGTTACAGAAATCTGCACAAAGTCCCACTCAAGTCACCAGTTAAGTACTGATCAGCCCAACCATGTGACGAAACTACCAGAAGCCAGAGAAAGGACCACGTGAAAGGAGCAGAGAGAAGAATCTTTGGAGCTCATGCAAGACCAGGAATAGTCCATATTGCTACCAGCCAGAGTGGAAAACCTTTTCTTTTTTTTTTTTTTAAACATTTTTTTTAAATGTTTTATTTATTTTGGGTACAGAGAGAGACAGAGCATGAGAGGGGGAGGGTCAGGGAGAGAAGGAGACACAGAACTGGAAGCAGGCTCCAGGCTCTGAGCTTGTTGTCTGCACAGAGCCTGACGCGGGGCTCGAACCCACAAACCTGAGATCTGACCTGAGCCGAAGCCGGCCGCTCAACCAACTGAGCCACCCAGGCGCCCCGGAAAACCTTTTCATTCGTGGGGCTGCTCAAATTTGATGGGGGTGGGCCTGCCCCTGATGGCCCCATTCTCGACTGGCAGCCATACAATATGAGCACGAAGCCAACAGAAGTCCATTATAATAAGGAAGAGAAGCCCCTTTGCCTACAGCATCCGTCTAGTGCCCCTATTGACAAAGCTTAATATGGTTCCAGCTGCAAAGAAATGCTTGGAGTCCAGGGAAGACCATGAAGAATAAACTTGGAGCTGCCAGGGAATACATTGGTAACTGGTGCATCCTGGCATCCAATAACAAATGATCAGGTATTCAGAAGAAAAAAAAATATGATCCACGAAGAAGGGGGAAAAATCAATCAATAGAAATAGATGGGAAAATGACATAGAGAGTACAATTGGTAGACCAGAACGTCAAAACAGCTGTGATATATCCTACGTTCAGGCAGGTAGAGGAGAGTGAGCATGTTTAGTAGAGATACGGAAAATAAGGGTAAAAATCCAAATGAAACTCCTAGAGATGAACAATACAATGTCTGAAGGGGAAAAAGATACCCTGGATGTTATTAATTTCAGATTAGACACTGCAGAAGAAAAGATGAGTAAACCTGAAGACATAGCATTAGCAACCACCCAAAATGAAACACAGAGGGAAAAAAGACAGGGAACAAAAATGAACAGAGCGTCATTCCCTGTTTCCCTTACCTCCCTAGTGCAGGGATTGGGATAGTTTTTCTTTTTCTTTTTAAATATGTATTTATTTTTGAGAGAGAGAGACAGACAGAGTGCAAGCAAGGGAAGGTCAGAGACAGGGAGACACAGAATCTGAAGCAGGCTCCAGGCTCTGAGCTGTCAGCACAGAGCTTGATGGGTGGCTCAAACTCACAAACCATAAGATTATGACCTAAGCCAAAGTCATAACCAACTGACCCATCCAGGTGCCTGGGGATAAGTTTTCTTAAAGGGCAGATAGTAAATGTTTTAGGCTTGTGGGCTGTATGGTTTCCATTGCAATCACTCAACTCTGCCTCTTCAGCAGTGCTTGGAAGCAACCCCAGACAGAATGGATTAAATAGGCATGTCTGTGTTCCAATAAAACTTTATAAAAACAGTTAGCCTGGGGCGCCTGGGAGGCTCAGTTGGTTAAGCACCCGACTTTGGCTCAGGTCATGATCTCACAGTTTGTGGGTTCGAGTCCCACGTTGGGCTCTGTGCTGATAGCCCAGAGCCTGGAGCCTGCTTCTGATTTTGTGCCTCCCTCTCTCTCTGCCCTTCTCCACTCATGCTCTGTCTCTCAAAAGTGAATAAATGTTTTAAAAATTTTGGCAAGAAAATGTCAGCCAGCCGCTGGCCCATAGTTTGCAGATCCTGTCCTGAGAGCATCCAATGGGCACCCTGACTGCTCATTTAGCACCTCTAAAACTCCAAAGTGTTGTCTGGTTCACTAGATGGAGCCCACCCCTGTCTTCTGCCCTGTCTCCTTCTCTTCCTTCCTTTTCCTCCCCATCTGACATTTTCCTTCCAGCTCCCATCCCCCAGGGCCTTCAAGGATATCTAGCATATAAGTGAATTTTCCCAGCCATTGTGATTTGCTGAAAAATGGCCCCCCCAAAATACCACACTCTAATCTCTGGAACTTGTGAATGTTTCCTTATATGGGAAAGTGACCTTTGCAGATATGATTAACATAAAAACCTTGAGATGGGGAAGTCATTCTAGTTTATCCCAGTGGGTCCTCTATGTTGTCCCAAGTGTCCTTTTGAGATAGAAGCAGAGGGAAATTTGACACCCAGAGGAGAGGACAGTGTGAAGACAGAACAGAGGAAGATCGTGAGGACATTGGCCCTGGAGTGATGTGGCCACAGCGAAGGAACCAGTAACCCCTGGGAGTTGCAAGAGGCAAGGAACAGATCTTCTCTTGGGTCTCTAGAGGGACCACAGCCCTGATAATGTCTTGACCTCTGCCTTGTGATGCTGATTTTGATCTTCTGGTCTCCAGAACTGTGAGAAAAAAGAAACTGAGTATTGCTTGAAAGCCACACAGTTTGTGCTCATTTCTTACAGTAGCCCTAGGTAGCAAATACAGTCATCTATAATTATCTGCAATCATCAGTACAATTAAATGGCCTCCCCCTATCCTAGTTAACATAGGTTTAGAGTCAAGTTAAGGGAGGCTTTCTGGAGCCTTTGCCTTAATCCAAATCAGGCCTCATGGGAATGGGAAGACAGCCCAGCCAAGAAAGTGGATGGAGTCCCCACCAGAGAGTCAAGAGATCTGAGCTTGGCCCCGCTCTGCTCTCCTCATTGGCTGAGTCCAGGCAAGTCCCAGCGTTTGGTTTCCTTGCCTGTAAAACTGGGGTAGAGGAAGAGGTTTTCATCCAGCTCCAAAGGCCATTAAGCTTAAAGGAAATGCCGATGAGAACCCTCTGCACAAACATGTGTTATTACTACCTACGGGGCTGCGAGTATTGTGGGGGGCGGGGACACGAAGTTCTCAGATTCTACACTGGTAGCCATCCTGCTCCAAGTTTTAGGAATAATAATATTGATATTAGGAGCAGCTACCCTTTACTGCATGCCTTCTATGTGCCAGGCGCCATGCCAAGAATTTTATTTGTGCCCATATCCAAAGACATGAGCATGTGGGATAGCGGAGTTTGCACTTTTGGAACCAGAAAGACCTGAGCTGGAAGCTCCTATCTGTCACAATTATAGACCTCGAGCAAGTGACATAGCCCAGGTAAGCATCAGCATCCTCACCTACAAAATGGTGCTGCCTCGAGCTATCTTCCTGGGAGGCCCCAAGCATCAGATCTGCCCTCTGCCAAGACGTCTGGCATGGCCTTCTAATCACTATTTGCTCTTTATAACTGGTGCTGGATTCGTGGTGAACACACATGGTCACAAGGGGACTGCCGATGTCTCTTGGTGTGGGAACATCCAAGTGCCACTGGCATCCATTCAAGAGGGCTCCCACTCCTGCCCCTGCCCCATGGCTGCATCACCACAGAATCTGTCTTCTATAATAGTACCCAGACACCTGCATATGTGATCATTTTTTTTTTTGCAAGAGCAGAGCAACTAATTTCCCCACCTAAAATTTATTCTCCCTTCTTGTGTTATTATAGGCTGGGGAAAAGATATAATAAAAACCCTCTGAGTCTGGCAGAGAGAAACAACATGAAATGTGATTTGAAACAGGGAGTGATCACTGTGTCTACAATTCTAAAAAAATTAATAAATCAAAGAGAAGCTTTTAGAGTCAGGCTTAAGTCATGCAGAAGAGCCTAGTGCAACGAAGGAGGCTTCAAACACCCAACAATTCTTTTTTTTTTTTTTTTTTTCTCCTGAAAGTGCTGCTCTGCCTGGACTTTCTGTCTTGGCTAAAATTCCCATCAACCCCCAGACCCATCGGTGTTAGACTCGAGGTGCCCTCCATTTTCCCTTCTTGCCCCCTCAGGCCACCCAGTCCTGCAATTTCCTGTTCTCCCAGCTGTAGAATGTTGCAGATAGGATGTTCCCCCTGGTCTCCCCGTCCACCCACCCCAGCAGCAGCAAGATGTGTGCCCTTGCCTCTGGGCCTGTGAACTTGGCTGAGCAGTCCAGGCCAGCTGCCAAGGGATTTTTTTGAAACACAGATGAAAATATCATAACAGTAACTGCCAACTACTTAGAACCTATTGCGTGTCTGCTATCCTGCCCATACTTTCATTTCATCTCCAAAAGTCTACCAGGTAGTTTTTATTAGTCCCACCTCACTGATGAGGCAACTTGCTTCCATGACTCGGCAAGATCGCTGAGCTAGTAAACAGGGGAACTGGGATTTGAACCTTGGTCTCTGGGACATTAAAGTTTGTGCTTCTTTCATTTCACTGGTTCCCCCTCACGGGCTTTCTATTGACCGCAGCTGAGTTTCCCAAACTCTGCCATTGGGGACAGCACTATCTAAGATGTTAATAATGAGTTTCCTTTAAAACAGCATCCACAGCAATGAAATGTGTATATGGTGGTGGAGGCGGTAGAGGAGGAGGTTTGCAGTTAAATAGACTGGGGACATGTTCCCTAGGCTGCCTTGTCTTGGAGAATTCCTGACATATTAGTATTTTGAAGACTTTGATGTGTCCTGCAATTAAAACAATAAAAGAACACTTTAACCTAGAGTTTTCCAAAGGCATTTTGCCATGGGACCCCTTGAAGCCCTGAGCATCTAGCTATCGATCTGAAGGAGGACTGGTGTTCCTTGGTACACAGTCTGGGAACCACTGGCCCTCTGGTTCAAGTGCAGGTCCTTAACCTACCTTACAAGCCCCAGAGCTGGCCCTGCCTGCCTCTCCCAGAGTCATCTCCTCTTGTGACTTTGGGTAACCTTCTGCTGCAGCCACACCTCACTGCTCACATTTTTCCAAATATATGTTTATGCCTCTGTGCCCTTGCATGGGCTCTTTCCTCGGCCTGGAATGCCATTTCCCTCCTCCCCTCCTATATGTGCCTCAAGGACTGGCTGAAATGTCTCCTGCCCCAGAAGTCATTTCCCAGGGATTCTAACCAGAGCTAATTACCTAATTACTCCCTTTATGGCGCGTATCTAGTACTTACCTAGTACAACACGTTTCTCTCGGTATATTGAACAATATTTGTTTTCCCACAGCTTTCTCCCACAGAAGGCTGTGAACATCTCGAAAGCCAGATCGTGCTTTCTTTATTTCAGAATCAATACCCATAGAGGGCCAGGTCCACAGCAGGTGTTTGCCAGCTGAACCTCCTATTGTCTTCTGGTCTATTTTCATGGTATATTTTTCTGATCATAGAAGTTCATGAGCACCCGGGTGGCTCAGTCTGTTAAGCGTCCAACTCGATTTCTGCTCAGGTCTTGGGATTGAGGGTGTTGGGATTGAGTCCCGTGTCGGGCTCTGCGCTGAGCATGGAACCTGCTTACGATTCTCTCCCTCTCTCTCTCTCTCTCTCTCTCTCTCTCTCTCTCTCTCTCTCTCTCTCTCTCTCCCCATCTGCCCCTCTTCTCAGCTTGCACATGCTCGCTCTCTCTCTTAAAAAAAAATAAAATGTATTCCTCATTAAAAGTCACTGTTTAGGTGATTTCCAATATTTTTGTACTATAAACAGGGCAGCGATAAACATCCTCATGCATATTGTCTGTGGGGCTACTTATTGCCTCGGGGTAGATTCCCAGCAATGGACTCATTGAGCCAAAGGCTGGGAAGGTTTTTAAAGCTCTTGGAAGGAGTTCTTCTACAGAGGGACCGGGCTACTCCCCTCTCCCACCAACAGCTTATCGGGGCGCCTGTCTCCTCACGCCCCGTAATTATGGCCACTTTGGAGGAGAAAGAATACAAAAATAGTTGCCATTAAATGTGAAAGAAAAATTGCCTAGCTGGGTGGTTCCTTTAAGAGGGACAGTTAGCAAGCTTCTGAGGTGTAATTACTGTTTAATCAAGCCTAGGAACATACGGACTCCTTATTGTGTTTCTGCGCGTGGTCGGTGACTTTGCCCACGCTGTTAGCGTCCGTCACCCCGCCCGCTCTCCCAGGGCTCGGCTGCCGGGGTTTCCCTGGAGGAGCCCCTCCCTGTGTGTGAAGGATGTGGCTTCTGAGAGTCCCCCTCCCCAGAGGCTCAGCCAGGGGGCAGGTCCCCCACCTGAGATGCTCACACCCACCCTGCGGGCTCGGGGCTGCCCGCCCACCACCTAAGCTCAAAGCTCAGTGTCCTTGGCGGTCCTATTGCACACTTTTTCCTTTTTGTCTCCAGAAACTGCAAGAAGAGACACCCCCCAGAGCTCCTCAAGTTCCGGACCCACCTGCACCAGAAGCTTCTCTGGGCCAGCTCATTCCTGCCTTAGGACGGAAAAGGCAGGTCTCCATGGGTCCCCATGTAGTAGGAAGGAAAGTTTGCAGAAGGGAACCGCCTATGACGGGTCCACCAGACAGTAGCCGTTCGAATGCTACACGTGCTCATCCTCTGAGCTGAAATTCCCAGTCCAGAAGTTTATCCCCAAGAATACTCACACATGTGCATAATCATATTTGCAAGACTTTTCCCTGCTGCTGGCAGGGGCGGGGAGAGGAGAGCCCTTTAATGGGCAATTGGTTATGTAAGTGAAGGTCCTTCCATACGGGATGCCAGGCAGCTGCACCAGGCAGTTAGAGATAATGGGGCAAGAAAGACAAGGAGGCAGACCTGCGCAGGCCACAGGAGACTATCCGCTGTTAAAGGAAAACAGCAGGCAGGAGAAAAATAATATGTTCCAAAGGATCCCATTTATGTAAAAGAAAATATTTATTTTATTCAACCAACATTTAATGAGAAACGATTCCAGGCCGGGCACCATGGATAAAAAGGGGAAAGCTACACAAAGCCGCTGCCCTCGTGACACATGTGTAACTAGCGTTTATAAAGCAACACAAAGCAGACCGGAAGGACCTGTTCACAGCGGCTGTTTCTAGGGGACCGTGCGAGAGCAGGACACAGTTTTAATGAGGGTTTTTCTATTTTCATCTCTGTGCTCCGATATTGTTTGAATTTTTCGACAGTAAGTACGCATTGTAATTTAAAATAATACAAAATGAGGGGCGCCTGGGTGGCTCAGTCGGTTGAGCGGCTGACTTTGGCTCAGGTCATGATCTTACAGTTCATGGGTTCGAGCCCCGCATCAGGCTCTGTGCTGACCATTTGCTCAGAGCCTGGAGCCTGCTTCTGATTCTGTGTCTCCCTCTCTCTCGGATCATCCCCTGTTCACGCTCTGTGTCTCTCGCTTTCTCAAAAATAAATAAACGTTAAAAAATTTTTTTAATAAAATAATACAACATGAGGGAATTAAATGAATAAGAAATGCAGAAATGGAGCCCAGGATACAGCTGGGGCTGGAGACATCGGCCTGAGCCCCATGTCCCCCTTCTACTCTTTCCACGGCCCAGAGAGGTGGGACCTCCATCACTTCAACCTTCCATGGGCTCTCGGGTTTGACCTTTAGCCTCTTAAGGAAAACAAGACTTAGAAACGGAGATAACCATTCCGCCACTGTTGGGGGCAGGGCGAGTTTTAAGTTGACCCCAGCTGTTACTACCTGGCCTCCTTTAGCAGTTTCTTGCAACTTAAAGTGTGTCGAAAGATGATAGTTCTTCCTTTCTTGTTCTGGAAGAGTTTGAGCCCTCAGAAAAGTGACAAGAAATAGTACAATGAACACGTGTATATCCTTTGCCTAGATTCACACTATTTGTTAACATTTTGCCCATTTGCTCCCTGTGTGTGTGTGTGTGTATAATTTTATTTTTTTCTCTTTCTTTCTCTTTCTTTTCTTTTTTTAGAGATAGAGAGTGTGTGGAAGGGGCAGCGGAAAAGGGAGAGAGAATCTTAAGCAGTCTCCACACTCAGCTCAGAGCCCAACGCGGGGCTCAATTCCACAACCTTGGGATCATGAGCCAAAATCCAGAGTCAAGTGCTTAACTGACTGAGCCACCCAGGTGCCCCTATATAATTTTCATTTTTGTCGAATCATCTGAAATTTAGGTACAGATATCATGATGTTTTATTCCTAATATTTCAGTATATATCCCCTAGAAACAGGGACACCGTCCATAACTGCAATGCATTATCACACTTGGGAAACCTAACATTTAACGCTATCCTAGAACTGACAGACATCCCATATTCAAATTTTCCAAATTGGCCCAATAATAAATAAAAAGCCCTTTAATAGTTTTTCTTTCTCTCTCTCTCTTTTTCTTTCTTCCTTCTTCCTTCCTTCCTCTCTTTCTTTATTGGCCTGGGATCCCATCCAGGATCACGTACGTACATGTTTCATTCAGCTCCTTGAAATTAAAGAGTTTCCTTAAATCTAGAGCAGTTTTCAGAACATTTTGGTTTTTTCTGATATGGAGATTTTGAAAAGTCCAAATTGTTTTAAAACTACAATGACTTTGGGGGCCCCTGGGTGGCCTCGACTGGTTGAGTGGCCAAGTTTTGATTTCAGTTCAAGTCATGATCTCATAGTTTGTGGGCTCCCCACAAACGCTGTGGACCTTGCTTGGGATTCGCTCTCTGCCCCTCCCCCACGCGCATGTGCACACCCATTCTCTCTCAAAATAAATATACTTTAGAAAAGCAACTATGGGGCGCCTGGTGGATCAGTTGGTTAAGTGTCCCACTCTTGGTTTCAGCTCGGGTCATGATCTCGCAGTTTGTGAGATAGAGCCCCACCTCCGCTCTGCACTGACAGTGTGGAGCTTGCCCGGTATGCTCTCTCTCTCTCTCCCTCTCTCTGCCCCTCCCCCACTCGTGCTGTCTCTGTCTCAAAGTAAACAAACAAAACTTTTTTTAATTAAAAAATAAAGATAAAAACAACAACTACAATTACTTTAAATATGATATAATATTTTAATCCCAAATATGATCCTTGTCCTAAAATGTAAATTTTCCTAAGCCACCACTAGGTGGCAGTCTCAACAGTGCTTGGACCCTAAAAGCCATCCTGGAAAGGCAATTTAAGGCAAGCAACCCGCTTTATCTTAATCAGATAAAGCTCTTATTCGGCAAAGCATACGATGTTAAAAATGCCCATATGTTTATAAAGATGCTATTCTTTTAGGCATGACTTCTCACATATGATTCATAATTCCCCACCCCAGGATATTGCTCATCAGGGCTCTGACTCAGTGGGACTGTGGTAGGTTCCAAGAGTTTGCACTTCTAACAAGTTACTGGTGATGGTGATGCTGCTGGTCTACAGACCACACTTTGAGGAGCAGGAGTTTTGACCAACCATGTGAAGAAACAGATCTATTTACAATTGGGCAACTTTTACTTTCATGGTGAAATGAGCAAGGAAGCTGCTCCCATGTCCTCCTCTCTACACCCCAACCCTTTGGCCTCCTTGTTCCAAACAGTGGGGGTTTTGCTCTAGCGGTTCTCTCTGCCTAGAATGCTCTTCCCCTCCGCAGATGTCCTCCTGCTTGGATAACGCTCTTGGCTCCCTCCAGCCTTTGCTCAAATCTCACTTCTTAAGAGGGTTACCCAGATCACCCTACTGAATACCACCACCTGCCCCATCCTGCTTCCATCTGCTTGATCCTTTTCCCCTCACCACCTCCTCACATACCACATAATCTGCTTCTTATGTTTTTTGCTGATTTCTGTCTTCCCCGGCTAGAATCTAAGGTCCATGAGGGCAGGGATCCTGGTCTGTTTTCTTTACGATATATCCCAAATGCCTAGAGCAGTGTCTGGCACATAATAGGTGCCCAAGAAAGTATCTGTGCACCTTAAATGGGACCTTCAAAGTAACAGCCCAACCCCCTCATTTTCCTGATGAAGAAATGAGCTCTAGGTCTTGAGGCAAGATAAAGACTCGCCCAAGGTCACCCAGCCTGTAGGGATATTGTCCCTCTTCTTCTAAATGAATCTAATTTAAAAACAGAGTTTGTTTCTCTCAGTTAAATTCCAAGCTACATTTTTTTATTTTTATTTGGCTTAGGCCTGTTCCAAAAAAGGATCCGAAGCAGTGGACAAGATTAAAGGTCATATGAAATGGAACAGTTAGGAATCAAAATGCAAGAGATACCATCTAAAGGAAGAGGGAGTCCACGTAACAGGCACTTGACAGTAGTTAACTACTCTAATGGGATGCGGGGTTTGGCTCTAACTTCTTTGGCAGCTGAGTTAAACAGGAAGCACGTGGGACTATAGAGTGTTCATTGTCTGACCTAAGAAAACCTGAGTGCTCAGCAGGGACTCACTTCCAGGAGGAACTGGTACAGGAGAACTCTGTGTAACGTCCACTGGGTTCCAAGTTGGCCAACGTTTACAAAATACCCAAAGTCATGGTTAAAGAATGTGGTCCCGTTAGCAGTGAATGCTGCGAGGATAACATTAAGTCACACGGACTGCTCTTGCAGTTCAAGTGAATTCTATTCTAATGCTCTAATGGAAAATAAAGATGGAAACTAGAGAATCTAGAAGAATGCATAGTTCAAGACATCCCAAAGTATCTTTGACAAACATCTGATGTCTTAAGTCTTTGGTCAACATTGAACCCCAGTCAATTCATGGATTGATTTGCTTACGTTCAACAAACATCTATTGAGTTTCTGCCACAAACCTTCTCTTTCCTTTTCTTACTTCCCTGCAGGAAACTCCCCAGGCGCATCTATCCCTAGGGCAGAGATAAGCCGTATCTGTTCCTCCAAGTTGCACGAAGTATGGGCTCAGGTTTGTTATGCGTCCAAAAGAGAGAGGCTGCACGTACAGCAAGTTTACCTCTTTTGGCCACTGGAAAGTTGTGCCCTATCACCAAGTAAGGACACAAGTGCTCTTTCAAAACCTAGTTCTTTTACAAAGCCTCTGAATACCCTGTGAGTGAATACTAGCCAACATATTTGAACAAATAAACAAATGACAATACAGTTTTTGCTTAGAGACCCTTTGTCTTTTTTTTTTTTTAAGATATCCCAAGGCATTTTTTTCCTGTGTGGTGTGCCCAAAAATTTGTGTGCGTTCGCCGTGTGTGATAAAATACACATAACATACAATTTAAACCTTTAACCACGTTTTAATGTATACTTCAGTAGCATTAAATACATTCATAGTGTTGTACAGCCATCACCATTATCCATCCCCATAACCCTTTTCATCTTGTAAAACTGAAATTCTAGGGACCCCTGGATGGCTTAGTTGGTTGAGTGCCTGACTCTTGAGATCAGCTTAGGTCATGATCTTGTGGTTTCTGAGACTGAGCCCCACTTGGGTCGCTATGCTGATAGTGCCAGACTTGCTTGAGACTCCCTCTCTCTCTCTCTCTCTCTCTCTCTCTCTCTTTCTCTCTCTCTGCCCTTCCCCTACTGTGCTCACTCTCCAAGTAAATAAATACATTTTTTAAAAACTCTCAAACTCTGTATCCATTAAATAATATGCCCCCATTCTCTCCCAAGCCCTTGATGACCACCCTTCTACTTTCTGTCTCTATGATTGTGACTACCCAAGTACCTCATTTAAGTGGAACCACACAGTATTTGTCTTTTTGTGATTGGCTTATTTCACTTAGCATAATGTCCTCAAGCTTCATCCATGTTGTAATATATTGTAGAATTTCGGTCCTTTTAAAGGCTAAATCATTTTGTGCTGCATGTATACACCATGTTTTGTTTATTCATTTCTTCATCAAAGGACACTTGGGTTTCTTCCATGTTTTAGTTATCATATGGAGCATGAGCAAGGGAGGGGCAGAGAGAGAGGGAGACACAGAACTCGAAGTAGGCTCCAGGCTCCACACTGTCAGCACAAAGCCCAACAT